>NC_085006.1:17402267-17567267 GCF_963854185.1 Sardina pilchardus | reverse complement strand
ATAACTGGGCCTTAGGAGGAGCTAAAAGCACTCTCCAGGTGCACCTGGCACACTAACACTTGCTGTCTGCGCCGTGATCATGCCAACAGGGGTCTGGTCTGCTGAGCAGACATTGTCAAGTGACATTAGGCTCTAAAGAGACATCCATTGAATTCGGCCGTTACCTTCGAGGCGTTTAGGTCACATTTTGGACAGCTCTGTGAAGGTCACAACATTTCCAGCGTCCTTTTTCTTGAAGTGCACTAATCCTGACTTTTGTTGGTTGGTTTTGTGTTGTGACAGGGGAAATGTTATCCTGGAGTTGCTTGGTTGCCTCTTGATGAATCATCTTGTCTTGTTTTGCTTGTGTTGTCCAGGTTACAGCGACCGATGCCGATGGCGGTTCCTTTGGGTCGATCTCGTACTCCCTGGGTTCTGTGATGGGAAGCACAGCCCATACTCAATTCACCATCGGCAAAGAGACGGGTCAGATCTGCACAGCGGTCGCCTTGGACCGGGACCAGGGTCAATCCGTCTATGATTTCACTGTCACCGCTGTGGATGGGGTGAGTTTCTTTATCTAAGCAGTAAAACCTCTCTGATTATGTGCTGTTTATTCCATCCGGCCAGGGATTTAGCACCGTCACACCACACAGTTAAATTGCCTTCACACCGGGTCCATTTAATTGGACCATGCCCGAGTGTGATTACTCCCCCCCAGCCATGACCCAGCTGGTCTCTGTTCACATTACGTTTGCGGACCTGGGTCTGTTATGTCATAAACACTAGCTTCTATTTACCAATATCGCTTGGCAACGTCACAAAAAACTGCAGTTTCTGGATTTGGAACAGAAAGCATTCAAACGGCACTGGAGTTCTAGCAAACTGTACCCAAGACCACTGTTTTCTAGCGGACCATGGTCCACACCCAGGTTCCGTAGACTGTGTTCACATTAGAAAAAATCAGGGAACCATCGGTCCAGTGTGATGCACCCTTATGATTCACAACGATTGGAATTGGACAGACACAATTTCACACAGAACAACACTTTTAGGGAGCTAGACAGCCTAGAAGTAAGAAAAGGCCTCTTGACAACACAATATCTATAACACTCCAACTCCAACTGGTGAAACACAGAAAGTAAGTCAAATTAAAAAATGCAATGTTTACAAAACTTTTTGCAAGTATAGACAAAATAACAAAACAGAGAATCGAGCGCTGCTCTGACAAGAAAAAAGCGCAGTGGCACAGCCAGTCGAAAGTGGCCGGCTTTACATTTAATGGAGCAATAAAAGAAGAAGAGAGTTAAAGGGGAATGAGGCTCCAGGCGGCACTCTATAGCGCTGCAGTACCGAGCGCTCGGCCACATAGCGGGACTTGAAAGAGCCAGGGCGAAAGCAGAGGAAATTGCTGCAGTCATGCTAAAGCAATCAGAGCCTGGACGTTGCCATAAAGAGCGCAGGGCAATAATATTTAATAAGCTGGCCTGGCGCTCAGCACACGCCAGCTCCTGTCCAAAATGAACAGTGTGCCCCGCAAGGCTTTCTCAGTTTGGGGGGGCTGGAGAGGGGGAGGGAGGGGAGGGAGGGAGGGGGGGGGGGGTGCAATGGCAGCCAATCAGACAGTCTGATCTTCAGTGGCGGTCTCTCCTCCCTCTGGTTTTCCCTCCACACACAAATACAGTCACTCTCCCATACACACACCCTGTTTCTCTCCCACACACACACACACACTTTCTGTCACAGACTTAAATACACACACACACACACACACACACACACATACACACACACACACACACACACACACACATACTGACACATAAACACAAACACACACATACTGTACAAACACACACACACACACACACACACACAGAGGATCTTATAACAGATTACTATTGTCATCGGGAGGGACATGAGCATACAACTCTCCTCCTTCAAATCATCGTTCCTCTGAAGTTGAAGCCAGGGAAAGTTCAGTGGGAGAGTTCAATGGCAGACCTCCACATAACAGTAGTCGACTCCCCCCGGTTACCTCTAACATCAGACGGCTACAAGGACGGTAGCAAATTTTCATTTCGGTTTGGTTGCGTGGGAAGTGGGCGTATATCAGTTACGCATTACCGAAGATAAGTATGATTAGATGGCTTTCGAATGTTATGTTATGGACAGAAATGATTTGTGGTGGCCTTTCGGTAACTGTGGGAAAACTTTTGGTGACCTCAGTCTCCTGTCTCTCTTAATATGCACTTATAGGCAGTCTATTAAACCCAAAACGTTGCTTTTACCCTGAACTGAGTAATCTACATAATCCATCATGATCGCAGAAGTAATTCTGCGGCGAGTTATGCAGATGTGTCATATGGCGTAGTCGGTGCGGAATGAAAAGTCGATGATCTTCTCGTGTCCTTAACCACCAGGGCGGCCTGAACTCGGTGGCCTACGTGCGCGTGGACCTGCTCGACGTCAACGACAACCGGCCCACCTTCTACCCGCTCCAGTACTCCGTCAACCTGAGCACGCAGAGCGCGCCGGGCACCTCCGTCGTCAAGGTGATCGCGCACGACCCCGACGCCGGCGTCAACGGACGGGTGACGTACCGCGTGCTGCCGGGAGGGGGCTCGCCGTTCTTCACGCTCAACAAAGACACAGGTGGGTGGTCAAACCTGTGCCAGAGAGCAAGCCGTTCTCGCCCGCTCCTATTGTGGAAAAAGAACTCCTCTTTTATGGAGTCACCTCAACAATTACTCGCCGGGCTCTCCCCGGAGCGGAGACTCTGACTCTGAGTACACGTTTCTGTTAAAGACATTACGGTGGCTGCACTTTTGTTCCCAGTGCAGATGAAAGAGGGTTATTATTCAAATCCCCCTAACCGCTGTCTTTCTCTGATGGCTTAATGCCTCGTGTGAATGTAACTGTGCCCTAGAGTTCCAGGGGGCTCATCGTGCCTTTGCCTTTGAAGACTTCATATTGCCCTTTTTAGATGAGAGATGAAAGGGCGACTGTTTGTAGATTTTGATTCCCGACTGGTCTGTTGAAGTTGGCTGGCTTCGCTCCACGCAAGGCTATGGCTGTATGTTGGTCTTCTGTTCCTTATTCTCCCTCTTTTTGGCTCTCTCCCTCACTCTCTTTCTCTCACACACACACACACACATACCATACACACACACACACACACACACACACACACTCACAGGTGTCATCTCGCTCTCCCGCTCGCTGCATGGAAAAGCCAACACGGTCATCCCCATGGTGATCTCGGCGCAGGATGGGAGTGGCCTGACGGCGCTGGCGAACGCACGGGTCAACATCAGCGTGGTGGCCGGCCTGGTGGCGCCCCCTGTGTTTGAGCAGGCAAACTACTACTTTACCGTCACCGAGGACGCACTGAGGGGGACAGAGGTGGGAGTGGTGCGGGCCAACACCAAGATTGGTGAGTGTGAGACTCTCTCTCACACACACACACACACACATACACACACTTGTGCATACACACATGCACATACATACACACACACACACACACACACACACACACACACACATGCACACACACACACACACACTCACATACACACTTGTGCATACACACATGCACATAAATACATATAACAAATACAACCATGCCTGTGGGCACACACACACACACACACACACACACACACACACACACACACACACACACACACACACCTCATGCATAAATTACCTCATTCTCACACATTGTATACATCTGTATTCTGTTCAAATGCGTACAGTATATACATACCCCTAATAAACGAACATACTATTGAATTGCGTTAGATATGCCTCTGCATACATTCACCACATCAGATTCTATAGACCGTATGCATGCCCATGTTTCCACACACAAACACACATACAGTATGAATTCATAAAAACACTGAACGCATGCTCACACGCACAGGCCTACACACACACACACACACACACACACACACACACACACACACACACACACACATACAGTCAGACCTCACATAGCTGCATTTATCAGTCACAGAGGATTATATATCAGAATGTGCTGAAAGGATTCTTTTCCCTCTCTGCACACCACTTGTACAAATAGGCATGGTGCCACTGTACACACCTCATCTAGAAATCACATTAATCACAAATTCCATTTTGCCACTTTGTTTTCCAGCTAGTTCACTTTGGACATTCATTACTTACAGCCACAGCTGCTCGCAGCATTCTTTTTTTTTTCTCTCGTTTTTTTTTCTCTCCATGAAAAATGGCCGGCCTCCAGTCGGTGCTGGAAATCTCTTTGTGAACGAGCCTGCAGTGAGTTAAAGCTAAAGTGTCTCTGGCTCTTGTCACCCACTTTCTTCTTCTTCTTCTTTTCATCTCTTCTTCTCTCCTCTCCTCTCCTCTCCTCTCCTCTCCTCTTCCTCTCCTCATCCTGCTCTTCTTTTCATCCCTCTCTTCTGTCTCTCCTCCTTCTGTCTCTCCTCCTCTTCCTCCTCCAGGTCCGGCGAAGGACATCTCGTACACCATCAGCTCCGGCGACCCCACGGGCTACTTCACGGTGGACCCCGAGACGGGGGCTCTGCGGACGGCCCGTCCGCTGGACCAAGAGGTGCAGCAGCAGCTGGAGCTGGAGGTGCAGGCGCGCAGCGGCAACCCGCCGGCGTTCGGCCGGACGCGGGTGCGCGTGACGGTGATCGACGTCAACGACAACGCGCCCGTCTTCCTGCCCTCGTCGTCCGAGTCGCTCCTGCTGGCCGAGGGCACGGAGCTGGGCTCCGTCGTTTACCGCGCCCGGGCCGAGGACCGCGACACCGGCGCCAACGGGGCGGTGATCTTCGACCTCCACGTGGTGGCGCCCGCCGGTCAAGCGCCACCCTCGCCGCCGCAGCAGACGTTCAGCATCAACCGCGGCAACGGCGAGATCCGGCTGACGGGGCGTCTGTCGTACGAGGCGGCGCCGCGGCACGACCTGCGGGTGATCGCCAAGGACGGCGGGGCGCCGCAGCAGAGCGCCACCATGACGCTGGTGGTGCACGTGCAGGCGGAGAACGCCCAGGGGCCCGTCTTCGACACGCTCACCTACCGCGTGGAGCTGCGCGAGGGCACGCCGCTCAACACGCGCTTCCTGCAGGTCCGCGCCCTCGGCCGCGACGCGGGCACCGCCTCGGCCTCGTCCTCTTCGCCCGCCTCGCCCCTGGCCTACCACCTCCACCCGGACGGCGACGCGGTGGGCTTCGGGATCGCGCCCGACAGCGGCTGGCTGTTCGTGAAGGGCGCGCTGGACCGCGAGGCCAAGGAGATGTACCTGCTGACCGTGGTGGCCACCGCGGGCCACGGGCAGCTGAAGAAGACGGGCAGCGCCACCGTGCGCGTGTCCGTCACCGACGAGAACGACAACCCGCCGCGCCTCTCGCAGGAGCGCGCCTTCCTGGCCGTGCGGGAGAACCTGCCGGTGGGGAGCGGCTTCGGACGCATCTCCGCCACCGACCGCGACGCCGGCCTCAACAGCCGGCTCAGTTACCGGCTGCTGCATTCTGACCGCCACTTCCAAATCAACTCACAGACAGGTGAGCAGCGGGTTACGAGACCACACACCTGGACAGAGAGTGTGTGTCTTTGTGTGAGTGAGAGAGTAGGCCTATGCTTGGCCTGCGTATGTGTGTGAATGCATATGCCAGTGTGTATGGCAGGTTAGAGCACAGGAAATTACTGTTTGCATATGTGTGTGTGTGTGTGTGTGTGTGTGTGTGTGTGTGTGTGTGTGTGCATTTACATATGCACACATACACATATGTTTGTAATTATGAATGAGTGTGTGATTTTGTGGGAGTATGCGTAATGTATACTGTCAGCGTGTGTGTATGTGTGTGTGTGTGTGTGTGTGTGTGTGTGTGTGTGTGTGTGTGTGTGTGTGTGTGTGTGTGTGATAGTGCGGCATCTGCGTGCATCTAAATTCATGTCACACACTTCCTCAGTGGAAAGCTCGCGCTTCATCTGCCAAGGTGTGAGCGCTCACTTATGATGAATCAATGAGCTGACTATGACAGGTTAGCTGCAGCGCCACAGGCTGCAATCATTATCCACAGCCATCTCTCATCCTCATCTCTCTGTCTTGCCCTCCCGCTCCGGCTCTTCATCTCCATATCTGACTGTCACCCAGGCGCTTTTTTTCTCAGAATCCTGTGATTTTGTACATCTGTCATCTGAATGATTATTTCAATCACACTCTGCCTCCCTTTTCCTCTCTTGCCGTCTATCCATTTATATTTATTCTCTCCATTCTTCATTACTTCTTGCTCATTCTGTTGCTCTCTCTCTCTCTTTCTCTCTGTCTCTCGGAATCTGCCTTTGAGTCTCATCAGCTTGATGTCTCTTCATCTTTTGATTGCTTTTCTCTCCACCAGTCAACACTTCATCATCCCTCTCTCTCTCTCTTTCTCTCTCTCTCTCCCTCTCAGTCTCTCTCTCTCTCCCTCTCTCTCACTCACTCTCCCTCAACACTTCATCATATCTCTCTCTCCCTCAGCTTTGGGTGGAGGTGGTGGTGGTGGCGGTGGTGGTGGTGGTACAGGTATAGGCGGCGGCGGTGGTGGCCAGGCTACTCAGGGCATCCAGTCACGTATCGTCCAGACCTCCCCAGCTGGCCCGAGCCATCTGGGAGGATCAAAGCCCCCCACCCAGCGCCAGACGCTCGCCGCCATCCCTCATGCCTCTGTGCCACCCTCCGTCGGTGCCACCCTCTTTAAATCAGTCGCCGTCTCGCGCTCCATCACCCTCAGTGCCCGCCCATTCATCTCCTATCTGTCATGCCATTGCCCGCGCTGCTATTGATGCGGTTGGAGTCAGGTGCAGTCGTGCCTGACTGAGGCTTCTTTACGAGTGAACCACCTGCTGTGCCGATCAATCCACCCCACAACCCCCAGTGTTATCGATTGAGTTTAGTTCTCCTCTCTCTGGCAAGCTATGTATGGCTAGAGTAGGCTGAAGATATACAGGATCTTTGCTGTGTTAAAAGAAAGAGAGGGGAACTCATTCACCTTCCTTGTTTAATAATCCAGTGCCCTCTCAATCTCTCTCAATCTCTCTCTCTCTCTCTCTCTCTCTCTCTCTCTTTTTTTTTGGCGAGTATGTATGGCTAAAGTAATGCAGCGTATACAGTAGGCTGAAGATATACAGGATCTTTGCTGTGTTAAAAGAAAGAGAGTGGAACTCATTCACCTTCCTTGTTTAATAATCCAGTGCCCTCTCAATCTCTCTCTCTTCCTCTCTCTCTCTCTCTCTCTCTCTCTCTCTCTCTCTCTCTCTCTCTCTCTTTGGCGAGTATGTATGGCTAAAGTAAAGCAGCGTATACAGTAGGCTAAAGATATACAGGATCTTTGCTGTGTTAAAAGAAAGAGTGGAACTCATTCACCTTCCTTGTTTAATAATCCAGTGCCCTCTCAATCTCTCTCTCTCCCTCTTTTTTTTGGCGAGTATGTATGGCTAAAGTAATGCAGCGTATACAGTAGGCTAAAGATATATAGAATATTTGCTGTGTTAAAAGAAAGAGAGTGGAACTCATTCACCTTCCTTGTTTAATAATCCAATGCCCTCTCAATCTCTCTCTCTCTCTCCTTCTCTCTCTCTCTCTCTATCTCTCCATAGGTGAGATCAGTACCCGCACAGCGCTGGACCGCGAGCACCAGTCCAGCTACCAGCTGGTGGTGGTGGTGCAGGACGGGGGCACTCCTGCCCGCAGTGCCACGGGCACGGCCTTCATCACGGTGCTGGACGAGAACGACAACGCCCCATCTTTCTCTCACAGCCAGCCGGGTCGAGACATCTTCCTGCAGGTGAGGCAGTACGAGGAGTGGAGGTTTTTTTTTATCTGTGAAAGACAGAGAATATGATTGTGTGTGTGGGTATGTGTGTAAATGTGAGTGAGTGTGTGTGTGTGTGTGAGTGTGTGTGTGTGTGTGTTTGTGTGCGTGTGTGTGTTTCTGTTGAAACTTGGAAAAGATCACACAGACTGAATAATGAGCAGAACAGAGTGTGATAACCCCAGAAATCAATCCTTCTGAGCCTAGTTGTTCTGGTATACTCGTGTCTAGTATGCTGGTCCACTTCGCCTTCCTCACCACTTGTGATTGCAGCCAATTCTATCTCTACTTTTATTTCATGACCTAAAAAAGAAAGTTCACAATTTTACACTTTAAACTTGCCAAATAAAAAACACCTCATGATGGGTCTTTGTGCTGTACCGTTGAGATATGGGTTGACATGTGTATTTGGGAAAAGTACAGGTAAAGTAAGTTAGGTAAATCACCTTTGGAAGCGCAAAAGAAAGTGTGCTTAATTTCCCATTTCCTTTTGCATCGTTTAGTATTCGGCACCAGTTGGAATAAATAGATGTGCGTGCATTCTTACACCGATGGGTGTATTTCTGGTAATCAGAGTGTGCCGATGGAACTGACCTATTCCTGTGTTGCCGTATGCAGGTGATGGAGGGACAGCCATCTGGAGTGGTCATCGGGACTATACAGGCCAAGGACCCTGATGAGGGCGAGAATGGAACTGTTGTCTACTCAATGTCAGGTGGGTGACTGCATGAATGAATGAGTGAGTGAGTGAGTGAGTGAGTGAGAGAGCTAATTAAAAAAGTGAAGGTGTTTAGTGAATGACAAGCTGACTCAGTTCAATGAGATTCTTAATGAGCGAGTGAGTGTGGATGTAAAGTTGGATATCTCACTCTCGTCCACTCCCGCATGAATGAGTGTGTGAGTGAATAAGAGAGCTAATTAAAAAAGTGAATGTGTTAAGTAAATCACAAGCTGACTCAGTTCATTGAAATGCTTAATGAGTGAGCGAGTGAGTGTGGATGTAAAGTTGGATGTCTCACTCTCGTCCAATCCCGTGTCTCCGTCACCGCAGGTCCCCGCGCGGAGCGCTTCTCGCTGAACCCAAACACGGGCGAGCTGCGCTCCTCCTCGGCCCTCAGCCACTCGGACCGGGCCGAGTACGCCTTCACCCTGACCGCCACAGACCGGGGCCTGCCCCCACAGAGCACCAGCTGCGGACTGCGCATCCAGGTCAGTCAGATAGAGCTGAACACGAGAGCGGGACGCCGCGAATGAGCTTTACAGATGTGCTTCAACGCATTTGTTTTGTTTTGATTTGTTTCTATACTAGGTTGAAAACTAGAGGTTTTTTCTTTCTTTCTTTCTTTGCTCTAGCACTGATTTTCTCCCCTGAGTTTGGATTTGTCATGTTGTCAGTGGCTTCTCATGGTGGGTGGGTTTGTCTGTCAAGAGCCTTTGTAGTCATAACCATTACTGAAAAAAAAGCTCTTTTACAAACAGAATAAGTCACATTTAATGGAATTAGTTAATTAGAAAACAGAACTTGACTATTGGGGTTTGAGAATCTGCCGTGCGTTTCTGAGGTTCCAACCCAGTCGTTCTCATTACCTCATCGCGAGTCTGTTTGGATGTTCACTGTCCTCGATTCGCCTGCACAGGATGTGAGACGTTCATTTATTCCGCGTCTGTTTATCGAGGATGACAGGGATTATTTGACGAGCTTCGCACGCTGCAGAGTAGCACTCATCTGGCTGCCCGGCAGGATTTTCACCAGGATCCAGCCCCAAGTCTCTGGGTCCCGCCTGATTTTCTCGGTGTGTGTCTCTAACCCAGAAACAACAACCCGGCAAAGAAAAAAAAAGTATTTTTAGACGTGTAATTGCAGGTGGTGGGAAAAGATGCAGCTTTTTTTTTTTTTTTTTTTTTTTTTTTTTTTTTCTGCGTCCTGCTTTATGAAACTTTGGCTGATGGTTGTTCTCTCCAGTCTCCCATTGGAGGAGATAGTGGCGTGTGAGAGGCCTGCAGGGCTGGTGTGGCTGATGCACTCCCAGCTGAGCTCTGATAGAGGCCAGCTGTAACCTGGCCCGGTGATGGAGGCCGTGACTTCATGACTTCAGCACTTCTAACACGGTAGCGTCCTCCTTTGAACATCGGGGCAGTGCTCACGCGAACGACTCGGCGGAACGTAATCAAGTTAATATTTCATAAACAGCGGTGCTAGTGCGGCCACGGGACCCGTGATCCTCCGCACCCCCATTTTGCCGTAAATCTTAATCCAGCTTTTGCGGTCAGGAAAGTAGAAGCAGCCGGTGAGGAGAGGTCTTTAAATCATTACTCTCCCCCCCCAAGCCCCCTCGCTTTTCCCTCTAAAGCAGAGAGTGAGAGTTAATAATTGATATGTAATTGGATTAAAGCGGAGCGACTTTGGGCGCTCTCTGTTGACACATCCCTTGAAGATGTCATCATTTCATTTGAGGCTTCCACCAAGACCTGGGTCCAAGCGTATAGGAAGTGACCTCATGTTAATTTGGAGTTGGAACCCTCCCCGGCGTTTTCAATCGACTGCTTAATGTGCATTTAATTACCCATTGTCATATTATGTTGCATTGGGCCGGTTTTGACTGTCTACGGGCTTGCCAGTGGGTACAGTTCACATGAAACAGGTTGTTATTTTTGAATGGAATCAACGCTCTGAGGGAAAAAAGGGCCTATTTAAGAAAGAAAGAAACGCTCTCTTCTATAAAAAGGACCTCCAAGTTTGATGCAGGCAGGCACCAGCCAAAGCCCTGTTTTCAGTGCTTCATTTTCACTATAAGGGAAGTCTCGTCACAGTGAGTCCATTGCGGGTTTGGGATAGGGGTGAGCTTTATTAAAACAGCGTGTCAACCACGGAGCGGGAGCTCGTTGCGTGTTTCCATATTAGGCTCCGAGGCGCATTTGCTTTGAAGTCCTGTTGATTGGCCCATCACGAGTCTTTAGTAAAACTGGGGGTGTTTTCTGAAAGCTGTGCCCTGTATCCTAATATGAATAGTTCTGACTATTTCCTATTCTGATTATGTTTACTTTAATCCTTTATTATTTTTCCTGGCAACGATGCCCTCATCTGATTAAATCTGATTAACGCTAGCAGGCATGTTGTCGGAGTCTGTAAAAACTGCTAAAAAGTTTTGTTTTTCATCCCGGAGTGAAAAAAAGAAGCATAACGAGGGAATGCGGTCTACAATATGTTTTCATTTTCTAAGCTTCCAGTGGCTGTGGTGACTTGAGCATATTAAGGCATTCATTTGAACTGTTGAGTGGAACGTAGCATATCTATGAGGTTTGGCTTTGTAAAAAAAGAACAGTAGAATGCTTGCCAGGGTAACTCTTGTTCCTTTCTGAATTGTATGAAGACCTCTGTTCTCATTTTGCAGGTCTTGAGCTCGAGCAAAGGCAAGGCCAAAGCCAACTCCAGGTCGGTGTCTCTCATCTCCACTGAAGGGGCCAAACCGGGCTCCGTCGTTGGCTCGGTCAGGTCGCACGAGGCACAGGAACTTCCCGAGACTGGGCAGGTCACCTACACGGTGGTCGGCGGTACGGACCGCGACGGCACGTTTGTGGTGGACCGACTGACAGGAGACGTTTTCTTGGCGCGGGAGCTGGACTACGAGAGGGACTCGCGCTACTCGATCCACATTGAAGTGGTGGACTTCTCCTCGGCCCTCCCAAGTAGCCACATGGTCCTGCTGGACATCGACGTGCAGGACAGCAATGACCACGCGCCGCACTTCCCCGAAGACCCCGTCACCATCGTCATCCCGGAGAGCACGGAGCCTGGCACGCCCGTGTACGCCTTCCAGGCCTCGGACGGAGATGGCAGCGGGCCTAACAGCGAGCTGCACTACACCATCCAGCAGCAGTGGCCGGCAGACCCAGGGTTCCTAGACCTGGACCCCAACACCGGGGTGCTCTCCCTGGGCATGCCGCTGGACCACGAGACCACCTCCTCCCTGGTGCTGGTGGTGCAGGCCTCCGACTCGCCGCTCAACGCCAGCCAGCGCCGGTGGGGCTCGGTGACGGCTCGCATCTTCGTCACGGACGAGAACGACAACGCGCCGGTCTTCGCCTCGCCCTCCGCCGTCAGTGTGATGGAGGACCAGCCGGTGGGCTTCGTGGTGCTGTACGTCATGGCGCGCGACGCCGACCAGGGCGAGAACGGACGCGTGTCCTACCGCATCCAGACGGGAGACTCGACTGGAAAGTTCAGCCTGAACCCCGGCACCGGTGAGTCTTTCATCCCCTCACTTCGCACTCCGCACGGAACACCACTCATTTTCTCCCTCCCTCTCTCTCTCTCTCTCTCTCTCTCTCTCTCTCTCCCTCTCTCTCTCTCTGTCTCTCTCCCTCCTGCCTCCAGCCAGACCCGTTCCCCTGCCAAGGGCTGTACTCACATGCTCTCAATCAGGTCTCTGTGTGTATCCATTCCCATGAAACATCGAGCCGACAAAAAAATAACACCGAAGTGTCCCACACTCTGCCGGACTGCTGGTAGCTATTAAGACGTGGCCCGCAAACTGCAGTCGGGGGCTGCGAGCGAAGGCCTGCACTAACACCAACATGAGCTGTTTGGATCCACAGGGACTTGGTTGTGGTGCCTAAGACATGCTTTAGCAGCCCCCTCCTCCTCCTCCTCCTCCTCCTCCTCCCTGCCCCCTTTATCCCACAGCCCTGCCTCCAGGTTCCAGTCAGGAAATACCACTCCCTGTCCAACTGTCCCCCAGGACACAAAGAAGGATGAAAGTGGTCAGAAAAAAGGGAAAACTCTGTCATGCATGTCAAACGTGCACAGACCACAGAGCATGCTCTCCTTGAAGTGCCCTCAGCTGTGTTGGTAATTTGTTAAAATAATGACACAGCCCATCCTCCGAGCACCTGGTTTGCTCCCGTTCCGGCATTTGCCAGATGAGGAAGTTGCTTGACCCCTTTTTTTGTTTTGCTTTCTTTTTTTCGTCCCCCTTTTATGTTTCTCGTTTTTTGTTTTTACGTCGCCCATCATGAAATTAGGTGGAAAGTCAGAAAACGTTTATTTGTTCCTCGACAGAGCCTCAAGGGTTTTTCATTTGTTTTCGGAAATCTGTGTAATTTCAGTTCACCTGAAGCTAGCGTGTCTCTCCGTTTGCTCCCGACTTATGCGGAGCCAACGAGGTCGAGGAGCAGCAAACATCTTCATTCCTTTTTCCCTTACACGCGGTGTCTTATCGCAAGCTCGGCTTATGGGCAGGATTGCTGGGGAGTCAAACTGGCTGAAAACATTTGAGCCTGTAATTCTTACCAGATTAGAGGCTCAGGGGCAAGTTATCTCAGCACTCGGCAGATAGAAAACGAACGAAAAGACAACAACACACACAAGAGAGGGAGGGGAAAAAACGAGACTTTAAACAGAACCGAAAACAGCCCGCAGCGGCTACAGCAGCCTCTCCCTCCCTCTCGCCCCCTCCCTCCCTCCCTCCCTCCGTCCCGACAGTTGCGGCTCAGCCCAAAGCATGAAATCGAAATTGAATCAATGCAAAGCACGGCGCCCCCCCCCCTCCCCCCGCTGCTCTGTCAGGTAGGGGTTAATGACGCACCGAGGGTGCCTTTAATTTCGCCAGGCACGGCAGACTGGATCGCGTTGCGTGTCTAGAGAGCGTGTTTACCCTTTCTCCTCCCTGACCCCCCTTGAGGCTGTGTCTGTGTGGAAAAAATTCATAAACTGCAGCCAGATAGTTAGCTGCCACAGAGGCGGCGGTGGTTGGAGTGGGGTGGTGAGGGTGGTGAGGGTGGTGGTGGTGGTGGGATGGTGGGGGTGATACCGGGGTCGGTGGTGGCGTCAGCCAGTGGCACAGTGGGCAGGTAGGGCCTAGTCATAAACCAAAAAATGTGAGAGGAAAACGGAGAGGTCTTAACTCTGATCAGCCTCTCCCACGACAAGTTGCTCCCGCCCTGCGTTTTCGCACCTCATTCCCGTTGCCGCAGAAACATGGCGGGGGCTTGCTCGTTAAGGCCATTAACCCAGTGAATCGCTCTGCACGCATCGCATGCGAGCGTCGACTGTGGTCCCTCCAAAACGGCGGGGCTTACTTAACAGCGTGCCTCTGCATTTGGCAAGCGCGCGGCAGGCCTCGTTAGAGTCTCACACGCTCTCCAACAGAAACAACAGCCCAAAGTGCAAGAGAAACCCAGTTTTCCGCTAACAAATACTTCATCTGTCAAAATCCTTTCTCCCGACTCTCCAGGGTCTTTGTCCATCCTCAAGCCCCTGGACAGAGAGGAACAGGACCTTTACAACTTGACCGTCATCGCCGAGGACCATGGGATGCCCCAGCACTCCACCACGCAGGTGCTGTCGGTGCAGGTGATCGACGTGAACGACGAGGTGCCCTGGTTCGAGGAAAGCCAGTACGAAGCCTTCGTCACCGAGAACCAGCCTGCAGGCTTCTCCGTGCTGGTGGTCTCGGCTTCCGATCTGGACCAAGGTGGGTTGAGAACCATGTTCCCAAATTCAGCTAAATCATCTCACACAGGTTTCATTTTTGTGGATTATTTGTGATTCTACGCAGATCACAAAAGTGATTAAAGCGAATGCCTCTGAAGTGTCGGCTTTCTGCTGGTATGCAAGCAAACCGCTCTACCTCCACTTAGAGAGAGAGTGTGTGTGTGTGTGTGTGTGTGTGTGTGTGTGTGTGTGTGTGTGTTTCGTTGGCACCCTGCACATCACCAGTTGGTTTTAATTGTCAGTAACACTTTGGGGCTGGTGAAGGAGAGAGAGTGGGGGGGGGGGAGAAGCACATTCTCCTGGACTTAGTAAGGAGCATATAAAAGAGAGGGATTATAAACTCTCTCTCTCTCTCTCTTTAACTCTCTCCCAGCCTGGCTCTGCCCTTCACTCGCTTTCTCCGTCTCTCTCTCTCTCTCTCTCTCTGTCTCTCCAGGAGCAATTAATGAAGTAAACAGGTGTCCGTGCCAGACTCGTTCGGGGTTAGCACGCAATCTGGCATCTAGGTACCAGGGGGAGAACGATTGCGGCCAACTGCTTAGACAGCAAAATAAACTACAAACAAATAAAAAAAAAACAAGGGAAAAAAACAACCTGAGGAGCATAAAGAAAAAAAAAACACAAGGCATGCCGCTGTGTTTACTCATTTCGTGAGAAAACTCAATTGCCCCTTTTTTTGCACATGGCCGTGCGTCACGAGCGCAACTTTTTCTCTTTTTTTCCCCTTTCTCCCAGTGCACATGGAGTTAATTTGGGAAGTGTGACTTCCAGTAATTGGTGGTTGTCTCTGTCTGCATTTCACTCTCTCTCTCTCCCCTCAGGGACGAACGGCCTGGTGACCTACGGAATCTCCGGCGAGGACGGCTTTAGTATCCACCCGACGACCGGAATCATCTCCACCAGCAAAGCCCTGGACAGAGAGACCCGGGAGCTCTACACTGTGACAGGTACGGCATTACCCCCAAGCTGCAGTAACAGATTTGCAGTACAGTGGAAAGAAAACAGGCGTTTGGCTCCGTCACTGAAAACCTGTCAAGATAGTATCCACTCGCCTAATGTATGAATGTTATGACTGGTACAGGTTCTTTCCATCATTTTCAGTTTTTATGTATTTTCAGATCATAATTCGTTTTTCCACTAAGTGGATTTGAGATTTTTACGCCGTCCCCCCAGCTCAGTAGAAGCAATGTTAACAATGAGCCGGTAAAAATTTCTCTCGACAGTGTACGCCAAGGACGGCGGACTCCCGCCAAATTTTGCCAAAGCGACGGTGAAGATCACAGTCTTGGATGAGAACGACAACAGCCCAGTGTTTGGCAGGGTGTACTACAGTCTGGACGTGCCTGAGAACCAGGAGTCTGTAGCATTGTTCACTCTGAGGGCCACTGACCAAGACTCAGGAGACAGTGGGGAGATCACATATAAAATCACAGGTGAGAAAACTCTTTCAGTGCTCGTTCATGCTGCCAGATACACAATGCTTTTATCCAAACAGACTTTACTCGTGCCTGAAATAACATGTTTTGTGTTAAGTAGATTTTATAGTTTTCCAAATTTTTCACCACTTTCCAATTTTCTAAGTTATCCTTAGCGCTGATGTTTTATTTTGGTGAGTACTATCCACTCTGTTTACTATAATATGTTCTCATACCTTCGCCTTCTTTTCTACTCAGAGGGTGACCCCATGGGTGACTTCCGTCTGGAGAGAGGCACAGGAGTATTGTCCACTTCCGGACCGCTAGACCGGGAGAAGAAGGCTAAGTATGCGCTGACCATCATGGCCGTAGACCAGGGCACCCCACCTCGCAGCGCTAGCACAATAGTAGAGGTCGCCGTCCTGGACATCAACGACAACAGCCCACTCTTCCAGAGCAGCAGCTACACCATCGATGTCTCCGAGGACACGCCCGAGAGCTCGCCGATGCTGGAAGTGACCGCCACGGATGCCGACGAGGGCCCCAACGGCCAGGTCCTGTACTACCTCAGCAAGGAGGCCGAGGGCATGTTCCTGGTGGACGAGCAGTCGGGTCGCATATTCACGGCGGCGCCGTTGGACCGGGAGAAGAAGGCCTTGTACGCCTTCCAGGTGTGGGCGGTGGACTCCGCCCCGGCCTCGCCGCGCAACTCCAGCGCCCAGGTGTCCGTGCAGCTGCTGGACGTCAACGACAACGCGCCGTTCTTCGTGCAGGACCCGCTCGTCATCAACGTCTCCAGCGCGCAGGCGCAGGGCCACCGCACCCTGGCCACCATGCGCGCCGAGGACAAGGACTTCGGGGCCAACGGGTCCGTGTTTTACCGCTTCGCCACGCCCGTCAGGGGCTTCGCCATCAACTCGCTCACGGGGGCCATCCAGGCCACGGAGAACCTGCAGGGGCTGACGCAGAGTCAGCGGACGCTGATCGTGGAGGCCATGGACCAGGGGAGCCCGGCCCAGTCGTCGTTCGGAGTGGTGGTGGTGTACGTGCGGGAGCAGCCGTACCGGGGCATTCGCTTCTCACGGAACACCCGCGACGTGAGCCTTCAGGAGAACGCAGCCCAAGGTGTGTTTGGATTTCATTACAAACTATTTAGCATGTTTACCAGATATGTCTAGAGGCCTGTTTACAGTGTGTTATCTCAAGTATGATAAGTGTTTTGTGTGCACGTGTTTTACAACATGAAGTAGTGGTGTTTATTGCATGCAGTGTATTCATGGATAATACTTCCTGGCACCGTTCTGTGAGGTCAAGTAAGCACGTCAGATTGATAGAGCAGTAAACAAGGTTCCTTCCTGAGCAGTATGGAAAAGTATAGAAAAGTATGGAATTTGAGTTCAGTACTTTCTAAGGTCTGGATAAGTATGGGGGAAAAAGAAAAAAGGAAATATACAGTGGCTATAGTAAGTATTCATACCCATGCTAAAGTTGACTAAAAAGAGGAATATAAAATCATCTTTTGAGAATTGATTGTAATGCCTTAATTCAAAAAATTAGTAAAAATCAAACCGCTAAGGACACTAATTTTCTTTGTGATTGAAGAATGTATCGTAAATAGATAAATGTTCTTCCTTAAATACAGGGAGCATAAGTAATTGACCCCTATGTTAAATTCCCATAGGAGCAGGAGGATTTTTTATATGTTTTTATTTTTAAAGGCCAGCTATTTCATGGATCCAGGATATTATGCATCCTGATAAAGTTCCCTTGGCCTTTGGAATTAAAATAGCCCCACATCATCACATACCCTTCACCATAGCTAGAGACTGGCATGGTGCTTTTTCCAGTTAGCCTGTTAGCCTGTTTGATTTGCATTGAGCTTAATGAGCATCAAACAGGCTAATAGGCTAACTGGAAAAAGCACCATGCCAATCTCTAGCTATGGTGAAGGGTATGTGATGATGTGGGGCTATTTTAATTCCAAAGGCCAAGGGAACTTTATCAGGATGCATAATATCCTGGATCCATGAAATAGCTGGCCTTTAAAAATAAAAACATATAAAAAATCCTCCTGCTCCTATGGGAATTTAACATAGGGGTCAATTACTTATGCTCCCTGTATTTAAGGAAGAACATTTATCTATTTACGATACATTCTTCAATCACAAAGAAAATTAGTGTCCTTAGCGGTTTGATTTTTACTCATTTTTTGAATTAAGGCATTACAATCAATTCTCAAAAGATGATTTTATATTCCTCTTTTTAGTCAACTTTAGCATGGGTATGAATACTTACTATACCCACTGTATATATACTATATATATAAAAAATGTCCTCTGGAATTTTGAAATGGAAAATGTGTAGGAAACTTGTGCAAAATGTAAAATTGAGTTTTGTCTATTGTCAGGTACTGTTGTTGTGCAGACTCAAGCTCAGTATCCTGATGGCTCCCGCAATGGCATCAGTTACAGCATCTTCAGTGGCAACAAGCTCCAGTCCTTTGGAATCAGTGCCACTAGTGGTGAGTTCATGCAATAGCACTCTGTGAATGACACCTTCACACTAATCATGGCTAACAAACCAAATAATTGCCTGGTTTTTTTTTGCTATGATGTCTAGGTGAAATCTGGGTTCAGAGCTCTGTGGGTCTCGACTTTGAGGAGACGCCCAGGATCCGTCTTGTGGTGAAAGCCGAGACTGCATCCTCCAGCTCCTTCATGGCTGTCAACCTGATCCTTCAGGACGTCAATGACAATCTGCCACGTTTCCAGCTGCAGAACTATGTGGCGTATGTCAGGGAGGCACAAGGCTATGATCACCCCATCATCCAGGTGCAGTAACGGGTTTCCCCTGGCTTCACTGTTATGGTTGGCTTTTGTGAATGTGTGAAGTTGTACCATGAAAACACACTCGGCCTCAAACTAAGCAGATCTGGAGATTTTCACTGCCGCTGAGAAGTGGTTTCACCTTGTTATGTCGATGTTTTCATTGTCCCAGTTGAAAACACTGGCTAAGCTCTGCCATGTAGCCAAACCATGCAGTATCCCCCTCTCTCTTGAAACCAGAAGTTCCAAGTGTAATATTGCTCACTGGTTCACGTTACGCTGGAACAGCTGTTGCAAATCTGGCTTTATTTTCATTTGCAATTTCCCTGGTAATTTCCTCAGGTAATGGCAGATGACCTCGATCAGGGTCAGAACGGTCAGGTGACCTACTCCATAAGGTCGTCATCCATGAGTGGGCTTTTTAAGATCGACCCTTTGACCGGCAGCATCACAACAGCTGCCATCATGGACAGAGAAATCTGGACACAGACAAAGTAAGACTTTCTTTATTCGTCTTATCGTATAGCGTCCATTTTGACATACCTAACTTTTCAACAGTCTATTGTATCGCTGTTGGCTTGTTTGTCCACTGTTTCCAAGACGGCATCATGATTCATTCACAAACTTGTTCCAAAGCTGAATTTAATAATACATCTCTTCTCGGACCATCCTGAAATGAGGCGATGATGTAATTAACAGATAACACATCGTAACGCCTGGGATGAGGCTATTTTACATGTGTTACTCTAACCCCCTCCCCCACCTCCTCCTCCCCCCAGACTCGTTGTCACAGCAACTGACCGTGGAACCCCCAGGCTGGCTGGCTCGGCCACCCTCACTGTCATCGTTGTGGACCTGAACGACAACAGCCCCACGATCCCCGTGCCCCGTGAGGTGCGAGTGCCAGAAAGTGAGTGATCTGAACCGCACTGACGTAATCAAAGGGCTGCGTGCTCATTCTGTCTCTCTTTCTCTCACTCTTTGTTTCTCTCTCTCTCTCTCACTCTCTCTTTCCCTCTCTCTCTCTCTCTCTCTCTCTCTCTCTGGAACACATTGTCTCAGGTTGACTCAATTAGGAGCCTCTGTTTTTGCCAAGTTCTTCACAGCTCATTTCCTGTGTAATGCTGAAAAGCTATTGCATATCCAAAGGCTCGCTAACATCAAAAATGTGCTCATGGTTTTCATACAAAATACTGTGATCATAGAGGTAAAGCTATAGTGTTACACTGACATTATGTGCAACATATATTTTAATGTCAGTTAATCTCCAGCTGCTAGAAATATTTGAATTATTTTTTTTGTTCTTCTTATCTTATTTTCCTAAACAGACACAATGATTGGCACGGTGATTACCCAGGTAACAGGGAATGACGTGGATTCTGGCCCGGCCCTTTCCTATTCCCTGCACCTTGATTCCTACGCACAGGGGAAGTTCGGGATACACCGATATGGGGGTGGGGTGTCCCTGACAGCTCCCCTGGACTTTGAGGAAAGGACCTGGTACACGTTGACCATTCGCTCTTCAGACTCGCAGCATTACAGTGAGGCGAACCTTACGATCCTGGTGGAGGATGTGAATGACAATGCCCCCACATTTACTCAAGACCTCTACCAGGTACAAAAATGGATTGCGTGTGTTACGTTTGAATCGAATGCTTTACTAATGACGGAGTGAGATGTGCATTTCTTTACAGTCAGGGAAATTAAATTTTAATTGAATTTTTATTCGTCTGGGGTCAAAGAAACAAAACACTTCAGGGTTTCTGTCAATATTTTACATTTTAGGTGACGTTACCAGAACATTCGCCAACTGGAAGTGCTGTCATCACAGTGACTGCCACAGACAAAGACACTGGAGAGAATGGAAAGATCTCTTACAGAGTGATGTCATCAACAAGGGACATTTTCTACATTGATCCAAACAATGGTACACCGACTGCATTAACTCTATGGGTTTTGTGCTCTCTTGAATATGAATACAGTATAAGAATGCAATAGCCTATTCAAATGCAATGTGTTTAATCAAGTTTGTGTGCTTTGGCAGGTACACTGTTCATCAACCAGAGAGCGGAGTTCCAGTCTGATCGTCCATCCATCCTCGTTGTGATTGAGGCTCAGGATGGAGGCAACCCACCTCTGAGTGCCTTCACCACCGTCCAAGTCCGTGTGTCCGACGTCAACGACAACGCTCCCATGTTCCAGCAGTCCGAGTACAGAACCACGGTGTCTGAGGACGAACTCCCCGGGGCCACCATCCTGACCCTAGAGGCTGTCGATGGGGATATGTCCTGGGAAAACAGCGGATTTGACTTTGCCATTGCCAGCGGGAATACCGGAAATGCCTTTCAGATTGAGAGCAGCGTCCGCTTCCTGGAGGGCCGGGGTTTCCAGACGGTCGGCTCACTCGTGCTGGCCGATCGGCTGGACTTCGAAGCTTTGCCCAGCTACAACCTCACCATCGTGGCTTCTGACCGGGGCATCCCCCAGCGCAGCTCCAGCGTGCCCGTCCTGGTCACGGTCACAGACGCCAACGATAACCCCCCGGCCTTCAGTCGAGCGGAATACAACGTGGTCCTCAACGAGAACGCAGCAGCGGGGACCGAGGTCTTGCGTTTGTCTGCCATTGACCCGGACTCCAACCCCAGTGGAGAGGTCAACTATGTGATCAGCTCTGGAGATGACACGGCCCTCTTCTCCCTGGACAAGCGGACAGGGGCGTTGCGTCTCAAGCGCTCCCTGGACAGCGAAAGGCAGTCATCCCATATGCTCATTGTCCAGGCCTCGGACGGTCGGGGTCACTTTGCCCTGGCTCCTGTCATTGTGGAGGTCAAGGACATCAACAATAACAAGCCCTATTTCCCCTTAAAAAAGCTGACGGCAAGCATTCGTGAAAACCAACCACAGAATGCTTTGGTCACCATGCTTCATGCTATTGACCGTGATAATGGAATCTTTGGCCGGTTGAAGTATTTCATGATGGACAAATCAGGTGATGGGAAAGACTCATTTTTAGTCAACCAGACCTCGGGAGAAATAAGGGCCCGATTTACATTCGATTTTGAAAAAGTGAACTCTTTCAGCTTTGTGGCCATAGCCATGGATGCGGGCAACTACTCGGCCTCGGTCACAGTCCAAGTGTACGTGACCGGCGAGGATGAGTACGATCCCGTTTTCACCACGTCAGATCTCGCATTTCACGTGCCCGAGGGAGCCAAGAAAGGACAGAGCATCGGTCAGGTTCACGCAAAAGACGAAGACAGCGGCGTCGACGGTATCGTTCTGTACTCCCTTGCCGACAACTCACCCTACTTTGAGGTCAACACGTCCACAGGGGTGATATCGCTGAAAATGGACAGTTACAGCAGACACCTCAGCCGCTCCAAGAGGGAAACTCGTCAGATGACCCTGGACGTGACAGCCCACAGCCCGTTGGAAACCTCGCGGGTGACCACCGCCAGGCTAACCGTCGATGTCACACACACAGCTTTCGGCCTGGCCACAGATGTAAACATGCTGCTCGTTAGCATCATAGCCGTTTCCCTGGCGATGGTCATCATCTTGATTGTAATAGCCGTGGCGTTGTTCTTGTTCCGGTCCAGACGTCAGAAGGAGAGAGAGGAACGCGAAAGGATGTCTAATTCGGGCACTGTATTGCAGAAGCTCGAGGAGACCAAAGTTGAAAGAAACGACCGAATATATCACCAGACACTGCCTGGTTACGCACCGGAGACCCGGGTGGACCCGGGAACCGGAGGGGGTCCCTACACCAGGGGCGGATCTCTGGACCCCTCCCACTCCAGTGGACGTGGCTCCGCCGAAGCAGAGGCCGCCGAGGACGACGAGATCCGGATGATCAACGAGTACCCGCGAGTGTCCAGCATCTCCTCCTCCATGCAGGAGCACATCTCCGCCCGTGGGCCGGACTCCGGCATCCAGCAGGACGCAGATCAGCTCTCCGACATCTCCTGCGAACCAGGGATGGACGCCAATCAGTGGTTCAAAGGGAAAAAGCTGGGAAGCTTGAGCGGGACCCTTTTGTCCGGCCAGCTCCCTGTGTACCGAGACGAGGGCGGCGGTTACTTGGGAGTGGGACGGGGGCTCAGCATCTCCCACCCCAAAGACTATGCGTTCCCAGAGGACGGGAAGCCCGCCGTGGACGGCTCCCTCACGGCCATCGTGGCCAGCGACGAGGAGCTGAGGGGCAGCTACAACTGGGACTACCTCCTGAACTGGTGCCCCCAGTTCCAGCCTCTAGCCAACGTCTTCACCGAGATCGCTCGACTCAAAGATGAGAGCGCTCCCCCTAACCCGCGGAGGCCCTTCCAGCCAAAGGCCAAGCCCGACCCCAAACCCAGGATCGACCCTCCGCCACTCATCACCAACGTGGCCCATCCGGGGGCAAAAACAGTGCCCGTAAAGCCCGCGGTGGGTCGGACTTTCCCTCAGCTAGCCTCCCTGCGGCGGTCACCGCTTAGCAACGACGGGTCCATCTCGTCGGTGGCCATGTCGCCCAGCTTCTCCCCGTCCCTGTCCCCACTTGCTGCTCGCTCCCCAGCCATATCGCCCTTCGGGGTCACACAGGGGCCCCCGGCCTCCCTCATCAGCACCACAGAGCACTCTCTAGAGCACAGTGAGGAGGCTGAGCTGAGGATCTAGACTCTTTGGAGCCTCCTCTCTCTCATTAGGACCTAATTCCCCTACAGGAGCAGTAGCGCCGACCAAGCCCAACTTTGAGCTGCAACTCAGTGCCCAATGTGGATGCCATAGCTGGTGTCTGACTATGTTGTTGCCTCACTGGCTGGCCAGAGAGTTGAAGGGCAAGGTGTCCAATGTGGATATATGTTTGGAAAGAGGACTATCGGACTCCATTCTTATAAACTTTCAATAGACATGCCTTTTGTTTGCACATTGAAATAGAGGAGCAAGCATTGATGTCAATTTTTTACATGAACACTTTTTTTGTATTATATATTTTTGTACTGATTTGTGTTGTTTTTTTTGTTTTGTTTTTTTTCTTGACTAGAAAAATGACATTCCTCTTGTCAAAAGGTTGTTATAGCCTCGATTATATTTGTATATCTGTACATTTGTGACTGTAATCTTTGTACTGTATGTTTTGTGTTAGCCCACAGAATTAAATATTAATTCACTAATGTTTTCTAATATGTCCATGGAAAGAAGATGCTCTTAACTTTTATTTCATACATTTGGGGGGAATTTGATTTGTGTCTCTCTTGTAAATATGTTTACCACTAGAGAGATGTATTTGCTGGAAGAACATGTAAGCTGCATTTTGTAGTATTGTTTGTTTGTACAATTGTTTTCGGAACTTTGGTGACATGCTGCTTCCCTTTTACTTTCACCCTTGATTGGGTGACACATTCAGAACAAAAACAAAAAACTGGTATCCTCAGTTGACCAGATCTCTAAACACCTGAAACTACACTTTCTTGTCAGATCACGTTTAAAGAATAAAGCCAACAAATGCAAAGTGGAGATGGGTAGGTTTTGGTTCGTTTCAGAACTGTAGTTGGCTGAAGTATGACTGCAGGCTTTGAGTTAGCATGCAAGAGAAAGAGAGAGAGAGAGAGAGAGAGAGCTATTTGAGGGGAAAAGTATGTCCAGACTTTCATAATTTAACTACATCGCTTAAAGGGTCTTTACTTTTACAGCTAATGGCAGCTACATTATGATTGAAAGACTTTAAACTCACCGCCCCAACGTACACAGTGTGCATAACAGCCTATTAGCACATAATCGCTCAAACAAAACACCACATTCAGATTCAGAAAGCATAAATTGGAAATGACAGCTCTGGTTTTCAACTGTGGCCTGATCCATGCAATCGATATCCAACTCACTCTTTGTACACAGAAAACACCAAGTTGAAGATTTGCAGATGCTTGGAAGAAATCGATTTATCTGTTTAGGGGGAGAGAGCGCTGAAGTGCGTAGAACAGTGCACACGCCAGAAGTGCATATTTAGTAATGTTATGAAGGTGGCCGAATACTCAGTCTGTGAAATATTAAGCCATTAACAAAGGATTGCAACTTAGTTTCCCAGTATTTTTTTTGTGTAAAATGATGCCCTTTTCATTTTCTTCCAAGGCCAGACATTTCTGATGACCAGAGTTTTCTTTTTAATTTGTTAGGTTTATTGCCTTAACATAAATGTGATGCCATAGATTGCCCTTGAGTGAATTCAAAGCCTGTCTCATTTAAGCTAAATCTTTCATTCAGTTCCTTCTAAGACCATATCTTATCATAAGTCATGTTATACCATTGAAATGCCTTAGGTTGTATAATCAGATCTCACTGTCACTATGGAAACATTTTGGCTATATGTTTATTTCCACTATAATCTGTATATCGTTGATGCCAGAAAGAACAGAGAAGTTCATTTTGGGAAGTTTCTGGAAACGTCAGTCAAAGACCCCATGTGTACAGTTGTATTTATTGCTACAAAGGCTTTCTGCCATGTACAGAATCTGGAAATATAATCGTCTTATATTTCTTCTGGAAATGAGTTACAAAAGAGTTTTGTACTGGCAGCTGTTTAATTGTTAACAAGCAAGGTGAAATAAAAAAGTAGTGGTAAATGCCTCAAAGAAAAAAATGAAGGAAAAACAGAAATAATTTGCTCAAGGTCAAAACTGGTTTTAAAGAAAGCCTGCTATTGTCTACATGTCCTCTTTTCTATGTAGGAGAGCTTTCATCTGTTCCAGCAAAATGCTGAAATGATTTAAAATTCACCTGTTTCCCGTAATGAAAACAAACAAAAAAACAGTAACTGTGAAGTGTGTTTTAGAGTGGACTTTCTCTCTCTCTCTCTCTCTCTCTCTCTCTCTCTCTCTCTCCCTCCCTCTCACTCTCTGTCTCTCTCTATCTCTCTCTCTGTTATTCTGGTACAGTTTTTTTAATACAACAAATGTAGCAGTAGTTGGTACCTTGGACAGAAATGTTCATTCACTCATGCCTTTGCCTTTCTTTTTATTTCCTTGTTTCATTTTTAATTGGAATCCACAACCTATTCCCCGCCTGAACTCCACAATACCCCAGTGGAGGGAAAAAAAGTTGTTTTATTTGTTCAAGTGCCTAATTAAAACATATTTGTAATTATACTGTCTCAGCCTCCTTGAACCAATAACTCTCAGACAACAAAAGCATCGACAAATACAATCAGGTCAGGAAGTGTAACCTCGGTATGACCCAACCCCTGTAGTCTCAAATTCCAACCACCCCATGATGATATGTCTGTAATATGTCTGACAACGCAGTCTCTTATAAGACAATATTTACAGGCAACAACCGCTTCTCAGACAAAAAAAAAAAAAATCCTAGCAATATTCTGGGGCGCAATAACCCCTCTCTCGAGACCAAACCGTTTGGTTTGGGGACTAATTCACGGCTGTGTGTGCCCACCTGTTTTGCTTTGAATTAAATTACATTAAGATTTTGCCTTTGACTTTAAGCCAAGACAGACCTGTGCTGCATCCAGTCTGAAGTCTCCTCGTTGACGAAAAAAAAGAGGGGAGAGAAAGAAAACGTCTGAACTTTCGGAGAGCTCATAAAGAAAGGAATGGTAGCTAAGCCTGGGAAGCAGCGGAGTGTCAGCGGCTAGAGCCCTATCCACTAACTGAAGTCCAAATGGATTCCAGATGCACAAGCTGAAAAAAACATGGGTCAAATATAGACGTAGAATTTATTGTTTGTGACAAAAATAAAGTCACGACAGTCATTTGGGCTAAATCTATGCCTCCATGCACACCGCACTGTAGATATCTTTTATCACGCTAGCGGCAACAGTGGCGGTAACCTGAGGATTCCAGTTTAGATAATGATATACTGCGTTTGACAAGGGTTTGGGTATTCACACACTGGGTCTCACTACAGCTTGGGGGGAAATAATAATAAAAAAAAAAATGTCCGAAGCCGTCCTACGCATTGGAGTTGAGGGGGCATGGGGAAGTGACTGTTCCAAACTGTCCTTCCTTTCTGGGGTGAATATACGACGCTGGAGATACTCGGCTTCAGCTGTGGAACCCTGGGCCTTTTAATTACTTCAGCCCGTTCAAACGGCGTATTGTCCTAAATCAGCCGCCCTAACCTTTTGCGCACGAGGGAAAGCAGGAGTAGGAGCTGGCTTCTGCTTACTGGAGCGTTCGAAATGCTGGCCAAGTGCAAGACAGGGGGAAAAAAAGAGAAAGAGAGAGAACACCTGAGGCAACGGTCTTCCAGCTATGAAGTAGATCTACAATTTGCCAGGGGAGACTAAGACGTGAAGCTATTCAAGTCCTTGTGGCTTTTGAATGTCAAACAAAAGTGTCTGCTGAGAGGATTATATGCCGAGGTCTGTTGAAATCAAACCACTTACCGTGACTAGCTGGTAGCACTTCACCAAAGATTCACTGCGCATGGAGGGATTAGAATGCTAATCATCGGTCAGACAAACAGTCTAAATCAATTATTAAACCCAATGAACTTGAAATAGAGCTATATATGGTAACACCTGCTTATAAACCATTATAAACACCATGGTGAAACATAGGGGTTGAAATGAGACTGGACCAATGTAACAAATTAAGTTACTTCTTGCTCAAGACATAGAGCTGGCATGTCTCCTACTGAGCCTTTGTGTGTTTACACGCTGACTATAGGATGTGTATATGGAAAACAACAGAAAAGGAGGGCGAATCAAATAAAAATGATGTATTGTCAACACCCTGCTGCTTTGCATAAGATATTCCCTCGTCTCCCTAGACTTTCTCTCACAGGCTTTATTTGTTTAAATCAGTGCCATGTGCAGAACAGACCCCTAAATGTAAAGCTTTTAATCTCATCCTGAAGACGCCGACCGTAGTCGTTATCATAAAAGGTTATGGAAATAGTGTGGCGTGGCTCCATGCCCGATTATATTTGCTACCAGTTCCATGTACTCCTTAAGGTTAATGTACATTGTGTCTTGGCTCTGACTTTGGTAGAAAACCAGCAATTGGTCACGCTTTGCTTGAAGTGGTGGAGGCGAGTGAGCGAGACTGCAGATGCTGTTTTGTAGAGGCTGGCATTGAATGGAGTCAAAAGACTCCCAAAATCAACAGTGCACTCCTACCTGATTGGGTTCCATGCTTATGCAAAACCCTCAAAAAAGTTATCAACACATCAGTCGGTCACATGTAATCACTATCATTGTCCATGAAGAATCCTTATAAGTCAGTGCTTAAAAACTCTGGGTAGCTCTCTCATTTTCCCCTACAGTATCCTATCCTATCCCCTAGTACAGTCATTTTTTCTAATCTATGGACATATCAGTGGGTTTTTTTAATGTTTGCAGATTATTCATGCAGTTATTGTTTTGTGTAATAACATGCCCCAGAACATAGGGTCAGTTGAGGAGAAGGCCTTGATTTGGTCGGTCTGTTTTTGCTGGTTTGCATTGCGTCATCAGCGCAGGCAGGCAACACAGTGCTGGAGAATAAAGTGTGATGTCAGACTACAGGGGACCAGAAACCAGAGCAGATCAGGTGTCCAACTGGCACTGTGTGTTCATCCAGTGTGGTTGAGAGCTTAAGATAGAGGAACCCAGGACCTGAGGAGTTTCCCTGGTAGCGTGATGCAGATTAGCGCTAAGCCATTTTTCATATGTTGCTGAGTGTGATTGCGTCATCTGTTCTACTGAAAGTATAAGAGTCTGTGTGTGTGTGTGTGTGTGTGTGTGTGTGTGTGTGTGTGTGTTGAGAGACCTACCTAAAACCATTACGTGTGAGGGAATGCGTTGAGAGACCCAACTGGAGCCTTGCACCAGCCCCCCTTAAAAAAAAAAAAAAAAAAAACTAATATAGGGAACAGTATGTTCAGCCTCTTTTGTTAGACTCCACCGACCCCCAGAGATCAGTTTAGGGGTAACCATGATGCTATAAGATGAATCATTCGTCAGGAGCCAAGTCATCACATAACACACAGTTCAAATTAAGGAGGCCCGCGGTCAGGCCCGAACGGAACATATCATTTTGATGTCAGTGGGGGGCAGGGTGTGTGTGTGTGTGTGTGTGTGTCTGTATGTGTGTTGGGGGGGGGGGGGGGGTGGTCGTGGAAACCATCGTTCACATAGACGACAGCCAGGCAGCCCCTCTACTGTGCATATGCCACGGCTGTATCCCTTCACAGTGGCTCCTTTGTTTGTGAACGAGCCACTGCCTTCACCCTAGTGGCCCCGGGCTACGGTCCTCTGAGACCTCTGTTCAGCTTAAGATATTGCTTCCTCCTTTCGCCCTCCTAAAAAAAAGCATGCGGTTTAATGGATGCACTCGATGAGAGGTTTTACACTTTTTTCCAATCACGTAGCATTAGGCTATTGATTATTAATGAGCACATGGGATTAACTTTGACATTTTCATAAGGACGCGAAGGTGCTAGAGGAACACTGCTCTGCTTTTTGTTATAGACCATGCAGTGTTTGTTAAACACTATCATCGGGAGAACAATCGCTCCTAAATTCTTTCCATTCAGCTCCCCGAGTCTCTGTGCAATACCAAGCACCATAAAATCAGAGTTTGTTTGTAGCGCTTGTTTATTGGCTTTTGATGCAAGATGGAGCTCATTCACTCGAGCAGAAACAGATTTCTCATTTTTGCTCCAATATTCTGGACAATGTGAGCAAAAAAAAAGGAAAAAAAAAAAAGAAGGGCTATTCTGTGTCTAAGTTCAGACTTTCCACTGATGACGACATGCTGGAAAACCCAACACACACACACACATACACCCGTGCAGTCCGTCAATTATTTTATCGGCTTAAAAGAGTTTTAAGACTTTTTTTTCGTGGCTTGTCATAATAAAGGTAGCAGAGAAAGTAACCTTTCACTCAGTCCTTCCAGGACCCTTTCATGCATCTTGACTGCAGGAGACTGGTACAGCCTTGAAAATTATAATGACTAAAACGACTGGCGAATATAATGGCTTTACCATAAGTGTGCGGTCGAGAGGGCCACACCGCCCCGGCCCTTTGTAGTATCTCAAGTTTAAAAAGGCACCCTTTTTTATAATGACATCCACCAAGTTGGGCGGGCCTACGGCATGATAGGCCTCATCATCCCTAAGAGGCCAACAGTAACGATTAACAAGCCAAGCCGAGTGAGTGACTGACTGTGGATCAGTAGGAAGTGAGACTTCTGATCTGGATGCGCAGCGCAGAAGACACTCAAAGAGATTGGGGTCTCCTGGGCGTATTTAGTAATAGCATTTCTGAGGAAGGGAAGCAGTGTGTAGTGTGTGTGTAGTGTGTGTGTGTGTATGTGTGTGTGTGTGTGTATGTGTGTGTGTGTGTGTGTGTGTGTGTGTGTGTATAAACGGCCGCTGAGCTTGTCTGCAGGCACTTTGGTGGGGGAATCAGCTGAGAGAGAAGGCCCCACTATCCATTTCAAATGAGGCCTGAACCGAAGCGGCTGCTTTCCACTGCAGCCTGGATTACACTGTAAGCCTCCCATACCTGCAACTCTCACGGCAAGCACCGCACAAACACACACACACACACACACACACACACACACACACACATGCACACACATACACATACACATACACACTCACACACACACACACACACACACACACACACGCACATACACACTCACACACACACACACACACACACACACATGCACGCACGTACACACACACACACACACACACACACACATACAGGGCCCAGGGCAGCAGACTCCTGGGTGAGGCTTCAGCCTCATCCTTAACCGAAATGTCTCCAGAGGGGCTTCTGTTCCCCTGCCCACCTCCTCCTCCACCTCCTCCTCCTCCTCATCTTTGTCTTCACTCTGTTGTGTTTTTCCCCCCCTTCTTCTTCTTCTTCTTCTTCTTCTGCTTACTCTTCAAGGTCTTGCCAGGCTACTTGCGTGACTAGGAGGAACGAAAAAAAAAAGTCTTCAAAACCCACTGGCACGCGATCCCTAATCTATTTTTGGAGAGTGTTTCGTTTTTTTTTCTTCTTCCCCCTTCTTCTTTTTGGTAAAACACACACTCTCTCTCTCTCTCTCTCTCACACACACACACACACACACACACACGAGAAAAAACGCCCATCATGAGTAAGGCGGCCAATAGTAGGGTAAAAAAGGGGGTCTGGTTCTCATTTAGCTAGCCCTGCCTGCTGTCCTGCGTTGCCAGTGTCAGAACCACAGTGGCAGGGAGAGTGAGAATGAGAGAGAGAGAGAGAGAGAGAGAGAGAGAGAGAGAGAGAGGGAGGGAGGGAGAGGGAGGGAAGGAGGAGAGAGTGTCGAGGAGAGAGAAGATATAGCCTAAGAGTGAGGGAGAAAGGGTCGAGAGTGAGAGAGTGAGAGACCGAAGGAGTCGCGGAGTACGTTGACGGGGAGGTGAGCTCCAACCGCCGGCCCGATGCAACGCATCGAGCACGCATCCCAGGCCTCTGTCACTTAGCAACCAACACAAGCTGCTTCTCATTAGTTGGCCAGCTGCTTGCATTACAGGCTTCCATGCATTGCTGTGTTTTCATTTGGTCCATCTACATACTACTCTGGTGAGATGTATATTTGTTTTCAAACTCCAGACTCTATGATATTCTCCTCATTGCCTTTTTCCCCCCAGTCCATTTCCTCAACACAAGATGATCTCAGAATATTAATTTGTCTCAAAGCACTGTTGATCGTTTTGTTATTTCCTCTTCTTTATCAGAAAAATAAAGCTTTTATAGCTGGTGGGCACTTTGATTTAAATACATGGAGGGAGCATTGAGCTTCATGAATCATGAGCTACAGTTTACCAGAGTTTCATCTTTATGACTCTCACTTTTCCATGTTGTGGTCACAGCCTCCACACGAATGCCTTTAGAAACAAAAGGCTTGCGTGTCACAGTGGTCAAGATTGAAAAGTCCATCCCGTCACGGCGACGTTTACCTAGTGTCCTGCAGTGAATTCTCTTGTCACGTCTTTAGACTCAGGCTCTTTCACGAGACCACGAACGAGCCAAGGATCATAGTCTTGATGAGGTAATTGTTTATGAGGTCCCTGAGATGGGAGGAGTTTTTTCGGTGCTGACGGGTGTTTTTGGCCAGGCACCAGGCTAGTTCCATGGCGGTCTGGGTGCCAGATTAGTGGTGAGGATTCCACAGAGGGGATGAACCACCGCAGTCCGTGAGGCGGGAGGGAGAAGGGAGATCTTTGCGGTTTCTAGGGAGGGATAACACCCTCTTCACAAGGGTGAACCGGCACCCTTATGATGCTGTGTTTCCCCCCAATGTGAGAACCCATGAGGGTGGTCATATGAAACTCTTCTCTGCCCCCCACCCACCACAGAGAGAGTGTGCACACACACACACACACACACACACACACACACACACACACACACACACACACACACACACACACACACACACACACACACACACACACACACACACACACACACACACACATCCATACACACAGACACACACACACACACACACACACGTCCATGGACACACGCGCAGACACACACCCATGCACACACGCATGCACGCTCCCCTCATGAAATCCTCAGAAACCACACTGCCCTCAACTGGCTCTGTTAAGTCAAAACAAATGTGTCTGGGAGATGGTAATTCAGCATTTGAAGTCAAGAGGGCTGTTTATACTCGTTGGTTTAAACATCAGAGCTTGGCACGCTTTCACCATTTACTCTGATTATTTTTTCAACTGCCTCTCTAATGACCAAAGTTTCCATTGCTGGTGTCATGGAGTTCGGGGCAAGGTTTATTTCTTCAGAGAGGATGGCTACATGAGATCAAATCTCTTCAAATCCCCATTCGAGCGCCAGTCTCCTGAGGATGTCTGTTTCAGGTGTGCATTAGGCCTATGACAAGTTAATACTGTATAATGTTTATATTCCAAAACTCCAAAATTCACTCCTGCAATTTGGTGCAAGACTGGTACATTTTGTAACACTGTCACATATAAATAACCAATTAATGACTTTAAAACCAATACATTTACCCAGGCCGTCACAGCAGAGAAACAATAATTATTCCCACCCCGGTCCACTGATCAATCATACATTTAACCAAAACAACGCACAATTTGACAAATGATTTTTTTTTTTCGCTTTCCCTTCTAATGTTAACTTCTTCGAGGACCTTTTTTTCCTCCGGAGTCTCTGAAAAATAAGTTATTTTATTGTCCCATTGTTTTTCTTGAGTAGCTACCATGTTGCTCTAACCTTGCTTGTGAGAGCCGGGGTTATTTTCTTTAGTTCTCTATCTCCATGGGACCTAGAGAGCTCGGACTGGGCAGGGCTTTCTCGGGGCGAGGCCTGAGATTGATGGAGTGAACACGGACGGCTTCCAGCTCCTTCATATACGATGGTACTGAAGAGAAGGCAGAGAGAGAGAGAGACAGAAAGAGAGAGAGAGAGAGAGAGAGAGAGAGAGAGAGAGAGAGGGAGGAATTATTTTGGTCTTGGCCAGGCTTTTATAGAGAGGCCCAGCCACGAGAGAAGCTGGACATCTCACACGCCGACATCCCGACAGCTTCTAACTTCCCGCCAGGTTGGCCGCGCGACCCCGCCGCGAGGCTAAATCCTCCGGTCCCGCCCGGGAGAGTGCGGAAAGAGACGGCTTAAAGTACGATTTCGGTACAACAGGGCTCCTTTTATTGCCGCTACCGCTCTCTGTCCAGGTGGTTACCGTCAAATCACACTCTCTCTCTCACGTCCACTCCGTCCCACCGTCTTATAGAAACCTCACCGAAGCTCGATCCATCTCCAGCTGGCAGGCCTGTAGCTTTTGGCTCTGTCCAATGACAGCATGAGTTAGTGCGCAGTCTCCGAGTCTTACATTAAGGGTGGCAGAGAGCAAGCAGCAGGGCAGGAGCTCGCTCCCAAAACTCTTTCAAACTATTTTTGTGTTGCGTATATAGGTACGTGCCAGACATACAGTTTAAGGTGTCAGTCGATTTCTGGCGGTCGTTCAAAAGCATTGGGTTGTTGGAAACGTGCTGTAATGTATGCAAACCATTAGGGGAAACCACTGCACTCTCATTATGGCTCTTATCTTGATGCATCATCCCTGGCAGCCTATGGAGGTTTGAGGCACCAAATTATGTACAGTACATTTCTGTTTTGAGCCTTGCCAGGATCTTACGGTTACAACCCTCTTGAGACAAAATATACCCATAATTGCATTCTCTCTCTCTCTCTCTCTCTCTCTCTCTCTCTCTCTCTCTCTCTCTCTCTCTCTCTCTCTCTCTCTCTCTCTCTCTCTCTCTGTCTCTCTGTCATATATATACAGTATACTGTATATATACATAATACTTTACTTTATTGTATTTGGCAGACGCATTTATCCAATGCGATGTACAACAGTTACAACATTACCATCACCAAAACACACAAACATCATCATTAAGAATAATTAAGTATATATATATGAAATATCAGCAGCACTGTTCGAAGTTGGAGAGTTTGGGAGCACATGGTTCATGGTCAGAGATGCAGCTCTGTAGAAGTCTTACAGCCTTCAAGCACAGAGCCACCACCTGTGGCACAAGAGCAACGCACCAGAGAGCCTGGATTGTAGAGTGAGTCTCAGTAATCTCTATAACCATATGCAAACATAAATAGATGTCTGTCACACACAAGTAAAAAGCCTTATTGGCAACAGCAACTCACTTGACCCGTGGAAGTACTCTAAACGATTTCTAAACGTTCTTTTAAACACACTTCCTTTTAAGGTCGTGGTTTAAATTTTTCAGATGCATTTTTTTTTTTTCGCTGCTGATGGCCAAGTGGTGTTAACAGAGTAAACATGGACATATTTGCGCTCTCTTTTCTCGATCCCGCTGCAGCCCCAGCGTGGGGGTTCGGTGGTGGTGCAGCGAAACATCGAGTCTGCCAATGGGGGATGAAGGCACTGACAACTTCCATCGGCTCGCCGGGATTTATGACGGGCTATTCCCCAAAACCACAAGAGATGCTCGCTTTTTGGGAAGGGCCAATGTAAATGCGAACATGATTTTCGCCTAAGAGCTTATATGCGGTGGGAACCAACTGAATGTTGTTACAGTCAACGTTGCTATCATAGAACCATCAGAGTATTTCGGTATTAAGTACACTGCTGGTTCCTTGCATAGGCCTGGTAGAGGTGTTTAGGGTTCTCATTATCAGGTGCAGAGTACTCCTTACTAGTTTGCAAACAGCACCTAGTGGTGGGAAAATGTTATGTATAGCTTAGAACTTTCATCTTGCTACAGAACCTGTGCAGAGTACACTTTGAGTTTTCTCCCAGGAATCTTTTTATACGCACAGACATTATGAGAGGAGAGCCTGTCGTCTTAGCTCAATAACTAAGCTGACTCTTTGCCTTGGACGGTTTTCAGCGTGAGAAGGGTTTGTAATCTGTCTGCTCCCGTTCCCTGTGTAGACCAGGATCCCTGCAGCTTTGTGCCGATCTTCCCAGTAAAATGGAGGCCCCAGCTGTGAAAGACATTGTGTGCGCAATGACTGATTAAAGGTTTCACAATATAGAACATTTTCAACAGACACTGCATCTGTTTGCTATTTGGAATGATATGTGATTTGTGAGAGGAGTTCTTATTGAAATATACTGAATGAAAGCCAGCTGACTATTAGACCTAACTCACGTTTGGTATTACAATGCCCAATACTTTAAGTGATGTTATATACGGTGTCTTTGAATGATCTATAAGGGGAGTATGTTTGTATTCTCCAAAACAAAAAGGTTCCAAATACATCTTAAACCACAATCCCTGGTGTCTTAAAGTCTGCAGCAGCTCTGTCATGTCATGACCTATTATATGAAAGAAACAGAGGAGTCAAACGTAAATATTTGCATCCTTGTAAATCAATTTGCGGCAAACCTCAGCGTCTCTGTAAATTGTACTTTGTGTGTTAAACGCACTATTATGCATATGTTGTGTCTCGAAACATCCACTAATTTAAAACACAGATGGTTGCTTCTTCAGTTATCCACGCCAGAAAGAGATGTCAACAACCGCAAATGAGTAACATGTTTTGATCTAAAAAGTTCATCCTGCACTGGATTCTCATCTGTCTGATTATGAAAATTAGACCAGTGTTTTGACAGCTTGTGTCTGGTGCCAACCACAGCCAGTTACACTTCAAAGGGCTCACATTTAGGCAAATTCAGTGCATCAGGTTCACACGGCAAGATGAATATGTCATACTAAAACAATCTGAGTTGCAAATCAAACATTCAGACGCTGATTGAAGTAGACAACCGATAATTTGTAGCTCGTTGTATTAATCAACTAAGCGACCATTTTGCTGCTGAGATGTACTGTACAAATGATCTCATGTCAGTCTTTAACCCAGCGAAAGAAACTCTTTTGGAGTGTATGTAGAGAATCTGACAGTGGCTTCTGTGTCTGCATAAAAAAAACATGACATCCCAAAATGCAAGCAGTACACAAAAATCCCCCTGGTTAATATAAGATGAAATACTCAGCTGGATGCTTCAGATATGTCGAAAATGCATTTGCCACAGTTCATTCATTTTTCTATTTGAAGTGTTAGATTTATGATTGCCTTGGTAGACCACCACTGGCATATCAACTTCTGGCACCTTGCCCCTCGTTTCTCCCCTTCTCTTTTTAAAGATTGGTTTATGCAACTTTGCTGACTCGCATTTAGGTGAGGGCAGCAGCAATTTCTCCCACCTTACAGCAGCTGTGGAAGTCTGCGTCTAGCAGGGTGGGATTTTTGGCCTTTGAGGGAGAGGGGCAACGAGGGGAGGTGTTAGCAGAATCTGGGGCCTGGTGCAGCGGGGCCTTCACGGGGCTCGGAGTGATAAATCCCCCAGCGCCTTCACTTTAATGTGTAGAACCACTCAGCTCCGACTTGTGAACACACACACACGCAGGCGCACATGGAGACACATATAAGCGCGCACACACACACACACACACACACGCACACACACATATGCAAATAGACGCGCACATGCACGCACACACACTTACACACACACACATACAGTACTCACACACATGTGCAAACAGACACACACACACACACACACACACACACACATACACACACACACACACACATATACACATGCATACACACAAGCATGCACACCCACACACCCTTCAACGACCTCTCTCTTTCTTCCTCTCTCTTTCTGTCTTTCCTCCTCTCAGTCTCATAGGCTCAGACAGGATGTCAAAAGATGCGTTTTCCATTTCCATCTAGGCATACACAGCCCAGAATTGGTCTCACTCATCAAGCACACATTTGCTGGTTGTATCCTGAACATGGAAGTGTTTAAACTAAAGTCATTCAGGGTTATTATGGGCAAAACCTATTTAGCCAGCCACACGAGCTTGATCATTTGAATGAATGGTCAAACGAATGAAACACATTGCCCCGAAAGGCTTTCCACTGACTGGAGTGTTCCCTGAGGGTAGGCATGGTAGGCAGTTAGGGTGAGTAAATAGTGTTTTGACTGTAGGAGATCCAAAGCACACATCCTAACCCTGAGTTTTAAAGCTAATGTTATGGGCGGGGAGTGAGAACAGAGACAAATGGTGCGTCCAAGCCTCTCTTGCATGGAGGTTTTGAAAAAGTGACCCGTTTAGCTTGCCTGGGCTGTGTGTGTGTGTGTGTGTGTGTGTGTGTGTGTGTGTGTGTGTGTGTGGTGAGTGTGTGAGTGTGTTGTGTGTGTGTGGTGCATGTGTGTGTGTGTGTGTGTGTGTGTGTGTGTGTGTGTGTGTGTCAAGAGAAGGAAGCTGGATTCTATCAGAGTTCATCTATAACACATCAACTCAAGGCTCTATTCTGCTGCCCACTTGGCTGCAATATCACTTAAGAGAGCGCAGTGAGCATGGTTTCTCCTCTTTTTATTACAATTAGTGTTTCCTATCTCCTATTAGTTTTGTTGCAATTAGCTTATATTCCTTTTGAAAATCACGACATATGAGACGGATGGTATTTGTATAAATAACAGAGTGCCTTTTTCTGACATATCCATAACATGCACTGGAAGGTTCTCAAAGTGCAAAGACTCGTACTTTGAGGGGGATTTTTCTACCAGAGTCCCAGTGTATAAATCCTTCTGTTTTCCAAAGACCTGGCTTAAAAGGATGTGAGTTTCCATGATAAAGTTAAGAAGTAAGGTTAACAGCTCCATTAGGAATAGAGATGACATGCCCTTGGCCAACATGGACTCTCTCTCACAAGCACGTTGGCCCAGGAGCACAGTGCATGCACAGCATATTGATTGCAGCGCTCTAAATTACATTATCGTGTTGAGTTGGACATCATACATACAATTCCTTGCTTGCGTGTTGCCCTATGATTCACCAAAATGTCGAACACCAAATGTTAGAAAGAACTCCCAAGGCTTTAACGTTAACCCACTCTCTATTACAATGTAGTTACAATGTAGTAATGCAAAGGCTGTTTCTCATGTTTACAGTTTTTTTTTTTTTTTTCAAGCAGCAGACTATCTGCCTTGGCCTCTTCCTTGCACAGTAGCCCAACTGAAACATACCGCGGCATGCATGTCTCCCACAAACAAAAACAATACATACGTCTGTTGGAGCCGCAAGAAACCTCGACTTGCCCCAATGCTGATTACACATTTGGTTGGCAGCATCGCCTCTATTAATCATGGTCAGGCTCTGGCTCTGAGCTCCGGAGGGCTGCTTGCCAGTGCGACTGAGTTTTGATCTTATGCTTTCTCGCAATTATTGTACAGTCATTGATGTGCAAATGCGCCTTCTGTGTTGAACTCTAAAAGGAAATGCGAGGGAAAGGGAAAGGGCTCGCGAGTTGTGTTTGGATGGAAGTTGGTCACAACTCTGGTCTGGGAGGCCAAAAGCAATGCGTAATTTGGGCTTGGGATCTTGAGAGTTTTCAACAGACGGACTGTCAGTGCTGCCATGACCATGTCGGGAGGATTTGAAAAGGTCCTGGTTGCTTTGCTTTGCTTTGCTCTCTTTTATCCCCAATAAAGAAAGGCTGATTGATATGGCAGGTCTGTAAAGACACACCATCCCTTTTCTCCCACCCAAGGCGGTTCACCTTCAAACTCAGTCCAAGGTCACACAGATGCTCACATAAAAAGTCTTGGGACACTTGAGGGCATTTAGCCTGCAAAGCATTATGGGGGAAACTTCCTCTGCTCGCCGTCCAAAGCTCTTTAGTTGTGGGAAAAAAGAGGGGTTTTTAGGAGTTTGGGAGGAAAACTCAGAATCATGGCACTCACAAAGGGATCGTGCATGGGGGCTTTTTCAACTTGGGCCACTTGAGTTCAAACCAGAGTAGACAAAAGCTTAACACTGCTCCATGTGAACCGCACAGCCAGGAGAAGGCTCCACTAACAGCTGTCCTGACACAAACTCCTGGACCTCAGACATTCAGCCGTGACTGCTGAATAGGTACTTTTTTTTTTTTGCACCAAGACATTCCAGTCGCAGAAAAACCGCTCGGTTTTTCTGCCTCAATCAGCATCCTCGCTGGATTCTGATGAGGTGCAGACAGCCTCTTCATCAGACGAGTGACTCCTGAAAGAGGCCGCAAAAGCCCAGTGGATTCTGGGGAGGCTTCCTGGAGCAACTTAACTGCCAGGGCCTCAAAAGGTGATCTATGCCATAGCACAGGTACGGCCACAACCGCCTATCATTCCTCCATTGTCCACTCTGCTACACAGTCTGGACTCTACAAAGCACACAGGTGGACAGAGCCAACCACAATGGTACGATTATCCACCCGATTTTTTTCCCCAAAGCAGAAACACAACAGTAAATGAAAAGGAGGGGGTTATTTATTGCTCAACTCAGTTGTTTATTTTTTCTCTCCTATTTCAGCTCCCCTTTGAGATGTGTGCTTACGCAGAAGAAGAAGGCCGCTCTGACTGGTGAGCGCTGGACACGCAGGGTCTCTGGACGCGATTCAGGGGCCTGGAATGCCAGGAGTCCACAGGGAGCATCTCAGTTAAGGTCATACCTGGTGGTTAGAAACGATCAGGTGAAATTTAACAATGTGTTTGGAGTCAGCGTTTCGTAAGGCTAAGGCTAATGTTTCGCTTCTTCCTACATCTGCCAAGAAATAAACTGTCTCACAAGCAGATGCCTATTTTCCAAAGAAGATGAAATAGAATGCGATTTGCTATTTGTCTGTTGGCAAAGATGGTGATGCATTATGCAAGCACAGCACATAAATACCTACACATACAGACTGTTGATGAAAAGACTCTTCAGAGTCTTCATAGTCAAGGTGAATGATATTGGAATTTTCCACAGTGGCTCCTTGTCAATCAAGGCTGTTGATGTTTACAACTCCCTTACCTCAAAACACACAGACACACACGCGTGCACACCCGCACGCACGCACACACACAACACACACAAATTTTTTAATGCTATTTCACGTAGCACACTCTCATATTCCCTACCCACTCATTTCCAGTGTACTCCGGGAAGTGTTTTTTTTTTGCCGCACTGCAGAAAACATCCTGGGCTTTAAAAGGAAATTTCGCTCTTTGCAAGACAGGGTCATCAGTGCCAGTCCCATGTTGACGAGCTTTTCCAAGTGGTGAGGGATGCCTTGTAAATCTCAGCAAAACAGAATGCTGAGCATGTACGTGTGAGGCATTGCGTTGCTCTCTAGTGAAAAGAGAAAAGACAGTATACTTGACGCATGCCTTATAAAGTACACTTCAACTTCTCAAAGTACACTGAATGTACACCATTTCTTTTGACACTTCTTTGTAGTCTAAACTGACCCACTTTATCAAGCCTACTTCAGCAAGATATACGTCCTAATAAAATCTGTACCATTCTGTTTTAAATCGCTTGTTTTAAATATGACAAAAGCAGACTTGTACAGGCTTTATTCATCACTACCTTCTTACACTTCTGTTATCTTTTCCCTGAATCAGGAGAAGAGAGCGAGCCCATGAAGGGAGCCTCTTTCCCTGTCTGGGGTGAGCAGTTATAACCCAAGAATAAGGGGCTTTAGCAGGGGAGGATATGGTTTGTCATTAAACAAGTGGTCTCATGAATAGCCCAGAAACCACAAGGGTTTTCATCTACTGTCTGATAAAGGATTTTGCATTCATGCCTGCTGACTATCATAACAATGAGAACGAAGAGCACAAGAGACTGAGGGAAAGGAGAGAGAGAGAGAGAGAGAGAGAGAGAGAGAGAGAGAGAGAGAGAGAATAGCTTTAACATATGGACCGCACGTGGTGAGAAAATAAAACAACCCCAAAAGGGTCAAAAAAAATTCCATCGAAGGTAACAAAGGCACATCAAGGATGCTCATATCTTGATACCAGACTAAAAGAATAAAGGGACTGTTTGGCAGATACTGTGTGTTTACTGTGCATTTTCAACACAATGAGCATTGACTATATCATATTTAGTGAGGCCTGAAAAAAGGGCCTAAGCAGACTATTGAAAACAGGGAACATTCGGTTTACACAAATATGCCCAAATGGGGTAGAATTACGTACACAAAAGAAGCATGTATGGTTTTTGAGACAAACCGGATGAAATTTGTTTGAACATTGGACTTCTTCAGAACAAGCACATGACTTGTTTTCACAACATGGTTTGTCACAACTCTCTTTCTCTCTCACACACAATGCTGGCACAGCAGCCGCAAACATAATGCTAGGAAGGACATTCAAAATGGCTTTACCATCTTTTTAAACTCTCAGTGAAGTTGGAGAGAGAGAGAGAGAGAGAGAGAATTGGATTAAGCAGTGAGAAATAGAGAAACCGTGATTATCATGCAGATATTGTTTTTGCTCTCCCCCGTGGATGCCAAACCCCATCCAGTGGATCATGACCTGTTTTAACCGTATTTTGAGGTTGGATATGCTTCTCCAATGTTAGTTATTTGTATAATTTGACACACAGAACATGCTGTAGTTGTGTTGGCCTATTACTGTTGTTTCTTTGTGGTTTTTGAGCATTGACCCGTTTTTCCACGGACATTCACAAGTAACTGTCAGACAGACACAGAGGTGTGTGCCGAGGCTTTTCGTTCCCAGCTCTTTGGAACTCGGGTTTTAACGGCATTTGGTGTTCGATCAAAGGCGAATCCACTATTAAGCACTGCAACTTTTTTAAACCTTTTTTTTGTTCACCTAAGAATTATCGCTGATATCAAGCTGTCAGTTTTATTCCACCAAATTCCAAGGCACACACTAAACTGCATGACCCTATCTCCCCCCTCTCTCCATGGCAAGGTGAAAGCAAATTTTTGGCTACCGTCAAGCATGCCCCCAATCTCATTGACAAAGTTGTTTGCATTCTTAAATTGCAACCTTGTGACCGTTTGTTCCTATCTACCAGAGTACATTAGTGACCTTCACTATTGTGAGTTTCGAAGCAAAAAGCCCACCTTTTCATGCTGGCTCTAGCTCAAGTTTATTGAGTGCAATTTTATCACTGGATGACATTTCTCTGAATAACTCTTTCTGCGATGATTCACCTCTATATTGGCCTTGAAATCTGACAAAAAGACGACAGAGCTCCCAAACAGCCCATTGAGGTGGAGGCCGGAGTCAGGGCAAGAAAGTGTAGTCGTTTTATGATAACTGTAATATTGCGTTTGCTCATACTGTAGGTAAGGATCATACAAGCTAAACACTTAAAAGCCTAAAAGACCTTTAAAGGTTTACCACAATCTAACAAGAAAAATGTTATCTATCAGTTTTATGGGCTGCGTGGAAATCAGCTTGGTGGAGGGAGGTCTGGTGAGTGAGAGTGTTTGCGCCTCGTGTTCGTATACGTGTGGCTTGGGTTGTCAGCACTGTGTCTCACGCCGGCCTTCCCTGATAACCTGACTGTACAAATTAACCCTCCGTTCATGAACAATGGCCAGGGTGAGCTGGCGTGAGCCAAGTCTCTTGTCCTGTAGATAACAAGGGCTGGTTTCTTGGCTCATACCCAGCCAGCGAGAAGAGAGAGAGAAAGATAGAGAGAGAGAGAGAGAGATCCAAACAAGAACGGCATACTTCAAGTGGAAAATATTTGAGCCCAAAGTCCCATCTGCTTTTACTTTACAGCTCGCCTCTCCACCTAAATAAAGTTGCTGTCTATGTGTTTAGCTCTTGTCGTCCTCTCTCTTTTTTTTTCATTTTTATAATGCGTCAGGAAAGCAGCCACATGTATATTTTATAGAGAGCCAGACATGGGAGAATGGGGCTGTAGTCCTTGCATACCTCACTGTATATATACTGGGTCAGTTGGTTGCGCAGTGTGGGAAACTGTTTAGATATCAGGGAGGGTGCCATGATGTTTACATTGGGAAGTAGTGCCTCTCTGCAGTTGAGCAGTAAGGTCACCTTTTAGTGGTCGCTACACTGTTATTAATGAGTCACTGACATAAGTCACATGATGTGCCAGATGCTCAAACAAACAGTCACTCATGAAAAGTTGGTGGGGAATGCAATATGATTGCTTTTTAATGACCATTTCGATGAAGAATATGCGGAAATATTTCTGATTTTTAAGTGAGATAGTTTGGGCACATTTGCCGTATTTTCACTACGATTATTTTTTTTTTCACCCCTGTACTTCTCAGGCTTCTTGAGGCTTTCCAGATCTATGATTATCAGGTGCTAGAGAGCACGGGGAAGAAAAAAAGATTCCAGATAACTTGGCACAGCTACTGTGGAAAGAAACATATAATGTAACAAGAGTAATGCGTGTCTCCATCGTATTCCTTAAAGATTGGTGCTTAACCTTCACCCTGCCCAGACTTTCACCCAGCCAATCCCCACAATCAAAGGTGCTCTGCTTTTTGTCTTAAACTTTTAATTGATACACATAGCCAAAGCCTGTCACTATTGATCAAGTATGGAGGTTGGTGTATTGCAGTGAAGTGCAAGTCCACAGGTATAATGCAATTATTTTTAACAATGCACACAATGGGTTTTATGACAGGGTTTGTATACCATCAGCACACACTGGTGGTCTGCGGGCATTTGCGCTGCGTTACATGGGTGGATTTGTAAGTGTTCAGATCCAGGTTGGCCTGGCGTGACAAGTGCTTGGCATTGGTATAAAGGCGCCCCCAAATGAAATGTGGTTTTACGTCGTTAAAAGTCCGGCCCCCCCCCCCCCCCTATTGCACCTCCAGTACCCGCGGTATCAAAGGTTGGGGAGTGCCGGCCCTTAAACCACCATATCAGCCCCGTCCATAAAACCAAACACACGTTGTACGTGCTCAAATATTTATCCGCCTGTGGCCTGCTGTGTGGTGCCTTGTGTGTGTGGTGAGGTGTTGGAGCTCTGCCTCGCCGATTTTGCCGCCTCGCACACAATGCTGATTCATGATGCTCCAGGGAGGCCCTCCTCCGTCTCCTTTTGGTGGTTCAAAAAGAAAGATATGTGCTAGGTCTTCCTTTCTTCCAAAGAGCTTAGAGCAGACATCCTCCATTGTGGGTCATATATGTGTGTGTGTGTGTGTGTGTGTGTGTGTGTGGGGTGGGGGAGCGTAAATTGATTTTCCTTCCCATTGCTGTTGTGAAGGGGTGGTGCGGCGTGGAAATCGATTTAGCGGCGGGGGCCCGCCCTGGTCGGTGTCTCGGTGCCCCCACACAAAGAACACAGGGCGGCACCGGTGATCGATCATACTTTTTCAGCTGCACGGTTTATCCTGGAGTCTGCCGTCATTCCCAGGAGCCCACACAGACTGGGGTGGGGGGGGGGGGGGTGCAGTCGGCCGAGATTAGACACGTCGGAGCCCAATTGAAAAACCTCGGCCCCCTGAACTGACAAAGACAGCTGCCATTACAAATGGCTTGCAGCAATGGCCTTGAGCCCAGTGAGACTGGATGAAAAAGTTACTCCTTGATGTTTACTCAAAATTCATGCTTTTGTATGACTTGGCATTTCCCTTGCCAAGATTTTAATTGCTGGACTTGAAAGCTATGCTAAAATGTCAGGAGAGTCAACATGATCTTAATGTGTGTTTTGTACATGACACCTTCACTTGATTCTAGAATAAACCATTGGCAGCTAGTGAATGCAGTGTGTGTGTGTGTGTGTGTGTGTGTGTGTGTGTGTGTGTGAGGCCATCTTATAACAAGTCCTCTCTTAACACCTATAGATCCTTGTCTCCTGTCCAACAATCCCTGGTTGTTAAATTTCCCCAACACCTTTAGTTCAATGCCGCTGTGTGGTATTGTATTCCCTCAATGTGGTTCACATCATTTATGGGAAAGGAGAATTACAATGTTTAACATTATGGATTTGTTCTAAGTGAGCATATTACATTTTACAACAAGTATTTCATTGCAATATGTTTTTCATTGAAAGCACTAAAGGTAGCAATCCAATTCTGTTGACATAATTTGCTAATGAAAAAGTAAAATGGTCATTTGGAGAAAAAAAAGCCTGTCTGCCAAACCCTGGCAGCAGTTATGGTATAAATCAGTTTAGCTATGCTAAATTATTTCCAAACATTCGACTCAATCTTTCAGGTATATTGTTGTCTACTCACAAAGTCAGTGTCAATATGTGAGTTCAGGAATGAATGAAACAGCTCCAATACAAATGTAGGGTGATCTTCTATGAAGAGAAAATCCTTCCAGGCCTTGGTGGAAAGCAGTAAAAAAAACAGCTTTGCTTGCCTTCAAACACTATTCAGTACTCACTTCAACACCAGTCTGTAGGCTTGCATCTGCGCACCATAAACTCCTCACCCACACAGAATGAGCAGACTGTGAACACAGGGCAAATCTTTTGAAAGTGCAATTGTGTATCTTAAAAAGACGTTTCCCTCTGTACCTGTTCATCTTGGTAATGGTACCAAGTTACAAGCTAATACTTGAACAAGTAAGGCACCAGTCATCTCTAACTAGTCCTGAGCAGAAACAGATTGGCTGCAGGACAAGTTATACATTTGAATGAGACCTGCACAGAGAGGAATTTTTCAGAATGAGACGCCAGCTTCACAGATCTCACAAGAAAAGATCTTCCCACTCCTATTTACTCGGAGTGAAGAGAGGATCTTCCTTGATAACAGGATCTTGGCAGATAAGCTGTGGACATTAACAAAGATCTGTTACACAACGGCACATTTGAAAACGTTTTGCACAGATGGATGTTTAGTTTTCTCTGTGCGGTCGCCTTTTTTTTTTCTTCACCATCTACCAAATCAAATCTTGGACCCCTCTCAGCCCAATTCTGTTCGGAGAAGGCCGATGCATCTTGCGTTGAGGTTTGGAGAGGAGTAATGAGAGGAGGTGATGTGTCAACAACTTCAAACGATCCCAATGCATCCATTGGATTCTCTCTGAGCGCTTTGAGACAGCAGATCCTCAGTTAAGCCTTTTAATCCTCGTCACCGTCGATGCCTGTCAGGTACATTGATCAACTGACACAAGGATGTTGTTCATGCCTTCGGACAATGAAAACATGTCAGTCATGGTTTCTTCTTTTCGCCCAAGACATTTAACACAGAGGAGGTTTCAAGAGGAAGATAAATTCAGCGGACCACCACGACACTGTGAATTAGTCATTCCTGTGGTGGTTTTCCACTCTCTCTCTCTCTCTCTTTCTCTCCCCCTGTCTCATTTTTCTTCGGTGGGGATGAGCAGATGCTGTGTGTGCAATCTCTGGTGTGGCCTTTTCGTGAAAGTGTCTTCGCGGTCCAAGTCCAACAGAGAAGACATGCTGTAAATATAACAGGGGTGACAGAGGCAGCTGAAGATCCATGACCCGATGTCCCAAGCCAGACACCTCCATTAAAAGTGTCCTGTCTGGCTGCCCATAACCCTGCTCTGAAGGAACCTTCTGGAATACACAAATGAAAGATTTCCTTCCCCTGACAAGCCCAGTTGGGTTTTGGTCGTTGGTCCCGTAAATGGAGCTAAGGGGGAAACGTGTGAGACGGCCTTGGAAAGGGAAAGGTAAGAACTGAAGAGAAGAAAAAGAAAGAAATATACAACGACGTGCACACTCCAGAGAAAGTAGCAAGCAAGTTATAAACAGCGAGTCGTTGCTGGAACTCATGTTTGGCTTGTTAAGTCACCTGTGAAAAATAGTGGCTGTTTTTGTGGGAGTCCCCAGCACAATCAGTAAATAAAATGGCCAGTGGCAAACTTTTGGATCGAGTTTCACGCCTCTGGCACTATGAGATGTAATGGCTTTACCTGGATGGACCAGAAGCCCATGCAGCACACAGAATGTGAACTCTCTCACTCGCTCACTCTCTCATGGAAGTCAGAGTTTATTGCTTGTCAAATGCTGCAATAAAAATGCCTCAGCAATATGACATTTGTCCATTTTTGTTAATTTGTTGATAATGATAAATTACACAGAAACTCGCAAATATTGCTGACTTGGACAACCATATCCACCACAAATGAAATGCCACCCCTCCTCCCCCCAACACCACCACTACCACCACCACCACGAGTAACGAATATCCGTTAAAGAGATCAGATCCTGGCACTCGGCCATATGTTATTGTGTACAACATCTCGGCAAAATCTGCATTGAGTCTAATGTCGGCTGACATCCAGCTGTTCATCTGCATTCCCACATCCACAGATGAATCTCCCAAGGGCTGGGGGAAAAAAATGTCAGCACTGGTTGTTGTTGTTGTGGCATGAAAAACAACCCCAAAGAATTTGTTGTCAGTATTTACAGCCCTGGGCCATCAATGACGCAAGGGCCGCTCAGAAAGCCGTATTGTTTGTAGGCCTCATAGATATCAGAGCAGAGTCACATTGCGCTGCTATATCCAATACAGCCGGCAACAGTCTGAAAGCAATTTACCAGAGGATCTAGCTTTGCTTTACTCTCCCAAGCATAGTTTTGACATGATAACCTTCTGGTGTAGGCTAATTGTGCAGGTGCTTTTTAATTTTGTGGGTCAGCTTGACTCTAATTTCCGTCTTGTCTAATGCTTTTTGATGAAAAATTAATTAAAGACATAATATGAGGTTACTTTAAGTGGGATGATTTGCTTCATCGTGTTGTTTGATGTAGATGTTGCCTGTGCTGCATGGCACCAACCTAGCACAGAGAACAGACGCAGAGGCAGCGAGCATGTTTGTGATTAATGAATTAAACATGAGGAAGGGTTGCCAATAGAAGCGTGAGAGAGAGAAAAAAAATAAACAATCTGCTCTGGGAATAAATGCAAGCTGCAGCTGGTTATCCTGAATGCATGCAATTTACAGCTGCGAGAGTGTGACCATAGCAAACTGCGACAGGAGCTTCATAAAACTTGGTGATATATGCGTCCTCGAGCGCTTCAAAAATCCTATGGTCCTGTGGAAATGACTTCACATTTTAGCCCTAATGGCGTAATTTAGCATGATTAAATGGAACCTTTTCTTTCTTTTTTTTGTTCTAATAATGATAGCTTTTGGAGAGCTATTTCTTTTGTGAGTTCACGGAGAGGGCTCCATATACAAAGAATAGTTTACATTCTCCCCTAAATAGATTACATGCCCATTACATTTAAACAGGCCTCAGGCTCTTTTGGACATCAGTAGAGGACATCAGGTAAAATTGGGCCCATGACTTACTAGATAACCATAATTGTATACCCACCATGAATGCATGGCTGTACTAATTTGGTTAAGTTGGGTTAAATGCAGAGACTGAATTTCCCTCACGGGATCAAAAAAGTATACTCACTTACAGTATACTGTATTGTTAATGTTTGGAGGGACAGAGTGGTGTCAGACTCAGGGCCTGAGGATGCAGATGGGCAGGTGGTCATACAACTCGGAGCGAGGCTGGGGGTGGGCACGAGGGACAACAGGTGACTCAGCATACCAAGAACCATGACGGCTGCAGACTCTTCATCCCCCTTGGGCTGCACCACTGTGAGTTACACTGGCTGGGGTCTCCACAGGTGCCGCTCCCCCCCACCCCCCACCGCCCAGTGTCCACCCCCCAAAATGCCCTGCACCTTCTGTACTGTGGGGGGGTATAGGGCGAGGGGTAAGGGAGATAGTTTGGAGAAATTGGGGGTAGGAGCAGCCGTCCACTCCTCTCTTTCAAAAACAGCATCTGTTTCCACGTGATAAGGAAGGGGAAAGGGAGGTCAGACAGTGCTGCTGCGGAGTCCAGCACCCCCCCCCCCCTCCCCTCCCACCAGCACCCCCCCTCTCCTGTCCTGTGGATTTATAGGAGGACGAGGGGGAATGGGGCAGTGGAAGTGAAGAGAGAAGGGAATGGATGGGGGGATGTTTTTCTTTGTACTATCCAGGGAGGGAGGGAGGGAGGGAAAGTAAGGGGAGAGAGAGAGAAAGAGAAAGAAGAGGGGGCTACAGTAGACAGAGAAGGAAGAGAGAGGGAGATAGAAAGGGGAAAAAAGAAGGAAAGGAAAACTGGATTTTCAAAAGTATTTTGCTTCCTTCCTATTGTTATTAATGACAGACTGATAAGTATCTTTAAGACGTATTGGCCACTGTGCAACAATTAAAGGGTGAACCTAAACAAGAAATGAGAAATAGCATGATGCAAACTATCATCGAGGCGAATGCATTCATTTTCCTATAATTAGTAAAGGGAGTGGCTGGCTGGGGTCCAACACAAATGTCCAGACACGTTTAAGCTACAGTTTTTTTTAAACATCTTAACCACTCTTCTACACTGTAGAACACTCTGCAATCCTTTTAGACTGAGGAGACTTGGGTAGCTTTCTTTCTCTCTGCAAATCAAGGGTGACTGTTAAGAAGTCCCAAAAGTCTGGAAAATACAACTCATAGATGAAAACCCAATATTGTCATTCTGTGACCAAATACAAAAACATCTTTCAGTCATATTTGTAATATGGGTGATGCATTGCATGATAATTTGGAAACAAGGACAGGCAGAAATTTGAGCAGGGCAGAGATGAATTGCAAACTTTTCCACTGCCCCAAGAAAAAAAGAAGTTAATAAGCTCTTGAAGATTTGTGCCTGTTGATCTGAAGAATATGGCAGTAGCGACCTCAAAGCTGAAGGTCTAACCCTCCCCCTCCGATTGCACACCTCCCCAACCCCGACGGCCAAGGGCTCATTAGAGCACCCCTGGCAGATTGTTTAGTGTTTCTCAACCTTCTCTGTGATCAGCTCTCTCTCTCTCTCTCTCTCTCTCTCTCTCTTTCTGCGGCTCAGTCGCTCAAGCTCTGCATATTTCTCCATATATTTGCATCAGTTGCCCATGGCCAGATTGCCTCGCAAAAGGCCAAGTGAATGTCTCATTGCCTGCCATCTCTAGGTGATTGATCATCCTTTAATGTTTATGGGCCTCCTCGGAAGGACCTTGGTGTCCAAGTCTGATCCATAATTCGTCCTGATGAAAATGAACATCGCCTAGGTATTTATTAGTGTCCACATAAAATTTATTGAAACCGAATGACTTAAGTTGGCACAGTGGCTCACAACGTGAGTGATGTAACTTTAATATCTCCATGATAAATCCTTGGACCTCATAGTGGTGGAATCTTGTCCATGAGCAGACTCTGTGTGCCTACTAATGTGCTATAAACTTAGGTGACATTTATTTATGTTTGTGTGTGCGTGTGCGTGCGTGTGTGTTCCTTATGTTTTTGGATATTTTGAGGGGAACTTTCAGTACACAAAGCAACAGGAAGTGGACTCGTAAACTGCCAGCTTCTACTGCTGCGTGCAAAGCAGTGTTTTGTGGCTGCCGTCCCAGCGCTGCCAATTGCAGGTAGCTCACACGCAAACAAAATTAAGAAATGCTTTAACACTTCAGTGAAAACGCCAGCGAGCCCTTGTGAGGTTTTACGACACCCAAATAGCTTTTTCCTGTTTATATGCAGGCTTATATGTGGTCGCCCCTCCTGACCATGCAGGTGAATTTAACGGGCCCATATCGGAGTTTTCCCACTGCGCCAGCCCAGCACGGCAGCTGGTAGCTGGGCGGCTTTTTTAGGCTCCCCTCCGTCGGTTTTTACAAGCCGAGTTGCTCTCACGACATTCTCAGGGTCATGTAAGCGCCACAGCTGACGTGTGCATGCGAGTGAGTGAGAGTGGTGGAAGAAAAAAAAAAAAAATCCCAGCATGTCTCCACAGCATCATGACACTGCTGGATGTGAAACCACACCATATCGAATCAGAAAGGAATCCCTGGAACAGTCAAATACACAACATATTTTGATGATGTTGGAAAGATGTTTTGAAATATCCTTTTAAAAACCATAAAGCATCTCAGTGGGAAGTTTTTTTTATTTTATTATTTATTATTTATTATCTTTTTTTTCACTCTCAAAACATGGCTAATATTTTTAATGGTTCTGTGTTATGAGGTTTCCCTGAGCTTTCATCACAGTCTATGCTCTCTTTGGCGAGACCAGACCCTAATGCTCAAGTCCCAAATCCTCTTGAAGGGTTGAGGCTGGTTGGCTTCTTTTTTTCCTCTACGAAAGACTCTTGAGAACGACAAGTAAGAGCTGGAGGGTAAAAGGGACTGTGTAAATAGTCTGCTCTTTTTGCCTTCTGACTAAACCGATGTACTTTATTTTTTCAATGCTTGAATTAATGACTAAACACATAAATAAAATATATTCCAATAGTATCTTTATGCGAAATCAGCATGTTTTAAAGTTCACATAACAAAACAGTTGACACAAAGGCAATTTACCATTCATAATTTATGAACCAATGCATTCTTACACCATAGTTATTCACATAGTATATTATAGGAATAACATACAGTGCCTATAGAAAGTCATCATACCCTTTTGAAATAGTTACTTTTTTTGTCTTACAGCCTGAAATCAAAACCCATTTAAAAAAAAAATCTTTTCCAGTTTTATTAACAAATTTAGCTGTACAACATCAAAATAATGAAAAAAAAGTAAACAGTTCTGAAAATTAATAAAAAATTAAAAACTAGAATAACAGGGTTGGAAAAGTAATCATACCCCTGACTTCATACTTTGTAAAGCTTCCTTTTGCTTTCATTACAGCCATCAATCTGTTTGGATATGTCTCTATTATAGCTTTGCACACCTAGATAGGGGAATATTTGCCCAATTTTCCATACAGAAATGTTAAACTTTAGTCAAATTCTGTAGGGAATGGCGATGGACTGCTCTCTTCAAGTCAATCCACATATTTTCTATAGGATTTAAGTCAGGGCTCTGACTTTGCCACTCAAGGATATTCACCATCCTATCCTTAAGCCACTGCTTTGTTCTTTTGGCTGTATGTTTAGGATTATTGTCGTGTTGGAAGGTGAATGACCTCCCCATCCTCAGCTGTCTAGGAGAGGGACGCAGGTTTTCCTTAAGAATGTGGGTGTACTTGGCAGCATCCATTTTCCCTTCTATCCTGACCAATTGCCCAGTTCCCGCTGAAAAGAAACATCCCCACAACATAATGTTGCCCCCACCATGCTTCACACTAGGTATGGTGTGTTTTGGGTGGTGTACTGTGTTGGTTTTCGCCAAACATTGCACTTGGAGTTCAGTGCAAAAACACATCTGGAATATTCTGCTACCATGTGGAAAAAGCTTATATGGTCAGATGAGACTAAGATCAAACTTTTTGGAGACTAAGATGGAAGTTTTTGGACTGAGCTCCAGGCGCTAACCAAACACAGTATACACACCCAAACACACCCAAAACACACCATACCTACTTTGAAGCATGGTGGGGGCAACATTATGTTTTGGGGATGTTTCTCTTCAGCGGGGACTGGGCAATTGGTCAGGATAGAAGGGAAAATGGATGCTGCCAAGTACACCAAAATTCTTGAGGAAAACCTGCGTCCCTCTCCTAAACAGCTGAGGATGGGGAGGTCATTCGCCTTCCAACACGACAAAAATCCTAAACATACTGCCAAAAGAACAAAGCAGTGGCTTAAGGATAGGATGGTGAATATCCTTGAGTGGCAAAGTCAGAGCCCTGACTTAAATCCTATAGAAAATATGTGGATTGACTTGAAGAGAGCAGTCCATCGCCATTCCCTACAGAATTTGACTAAATTTTAACATTTCTGCACGGAAAATTGGGCAAATATTCCCCTATCTAGGTGTGCAAAGCTATAATAGAGACATATCCAAACAGATTGATGGCTGTAATGAAAGCAAAAGGAAGCTTTACAAAGTATTAAGTCAGGGGTATGATGACTTTTCCAACCCTGTTATTCTAGTTTTTCATTTTTTATTAATTTTCAGAACTGTTTACTTTTTTTTCATTATTTTGATGTTGTACAGCTACATTTGTAAATAAAACTGGAAAAGATTTTTTTTTAAAATGGGTTTTGATTTCAGGCTGTAAGACAAAAAAAGTAACTATTTCAAAAGGGTATGATAACTTTCTATAGGCACTGTACAATATATCAGTTAGCTCATGTTAAAAATGCATTAATTCCTATTATAATTCTGTAGCATACTGTAGCCTGATACAGTACATGTATATCACTTTCCATAGGCCTATTGCTTTATTCATTTTCTTCCTTAGTTGTCATTGACATTGATGACTCAGCCGTCACCAGTTAATCCGAAAAAAGTTTTAAGGAGAACCTTTTAACATAACGGGAAAGTAGAAATGGTTTATCAACTTACAAGAACTCTGAAACATGAAGAGATGTTGAACATGTACGTACATTATACTTTCTTCTTAGTATTGAAAGATGTTGATGAAATCCACAAACTGCTCTTGTTGATAATAACTGACTCCATCTGCATAGTGGAAAATTGGAACATAATCAAAGTGTCAGCAGGCTATACAGCCGTAAGACTATCATGAACATACCAACAACTCTTTTCCCACACAATGAAAATAAAAATGTACTCTAATGCACGCAACTCAAGATATATGTTTCTTATTTGATGTTCCTCAGGAACAGATCAAGTTCCCATCATCGCCATTGCCTAGAGAAACATCCTCCTGGCGCTGCACATGAGATGTCTGCGCCATTTGTCCTCCAAAGAAATGTCTCCTATTCCTCCAGAAAGGCCTCCACGGTCCTGGCAGCCTGACCCAAACTGCACAAGGCCCAAGCTCTTCTTCTGCGTTGGCAGTCAGAGTTGCCTCTTCTGACATGAGAAGGGGACTCCCATCGATTGCCGTTGTCAGGAATGCTATTAACCCTCGCACGCAAGAGTATCAGCTGTCAGTTTAGCCTTGTAATCGTTTGTTGTCACAAAGTGCATACAACTGTGCTGAGTCAGGTTTGTCTGACAGAGAGCCCGCTGGCCCTGTAGGTGCTGCAGAAAGTTCTGTGAGTGTGAATGCATCTGTCTGTCTATTCAAAATGATCGTGGCGCCAATATCTCTCCAGCTTCCTGTGATTGTGCCCCTTATTCAACCTCAGGAATGTGGGGTGATTAGGCCTTGGTTCTGGTTCTTGTTACCTCAGGCAGAACCAACATCTTCTCTCCATCTGGATGGCCTTCAGTCTTCCTCCAGGCCAACTGCACGGAGGTGGTGGTGGAGGTGTTAAATCCTCCTACAGTCAGTGACACTAAAATAAGATTCAGTATAAACTCCATCTAACAAAATAGAGCACTATGAAACAAAGGAAGGACATGATTTCAACACCAAAGTAATTCTAGAACTGTTTTTAATCCCCTGCGGCTCAACTTCCTAAACGCGCCGACTCACTTTTAGTGAGTCATGTTTCTGTTTTCTTTTTTTGTTTATGAGTTATTTTGTTCTTTATGCAACATAAAATGTGGCTTGTTTGAAGATGCGCAGATTTGCTCTCTTACAAATTCTATAGAGGCGAGGCAATGTGATTTCTTCCCTTTTTATCACAACAGACAAGCGCTGACGGAAAGAAACAGAAACAAGAATAACATCTTTAGTCATTCCTTTCTCTTTCCTTTTACTGAGAACTTTTATCAGCCTGTTGTTCACAGTCACGCATAAGAAAGATCCATAATAATGATGAATTAAACTTACTCTGATTAAACCACCAACAGGAGAGGAAAAAATGTTGACAGCTTGTTTGAAATTGCACATTACAAAAACTATAAAAGGATCAAGCCCATATGCTATTCACTATAAACATGGAACAGTGTTTGTAAGTGTTTTCCTTGTGGAATAATGACATAGCCAGCAAGAAATCTTGAGAGTGTTGTGAGTACAAGAGTGTGTGCGTGTGTGTGTAGTGTGTATGTATATGTGTGTGTGTGTGTGTGTGTGTGTGTGTGTGTGTGTGTGTGTGTGTGTGTGTGCGCGCGCGCGTGTGCATGCACACATGCATTCGTGACCAAATCTGTTTTTTCTTTTTTTTCACCGTCTCGTCTTTTTTTTATGACGACATTACAATCAATGCTGCTGAAGTACACAGTCGGCGGCTCCACTGAGGGGGAATGGCCCTGCCAACATCTGGAAGGGCACTTAATGATCATTAAAAACAAGACACAAACTTTTTACTTTTTACCCGGGGGGTAGCCGAGGTACAGGGGTGCATGGACGGATGCTGGGGGGGGGGGGGGTTACAAAGGTTTCCAGCTTGCCCCGCAGTCCTCGAATAGCTTTGTGACATGTGCCCTCACGTGGCGCCCCAAATACAGTGAGTCCCCCCCCACCCCGCCCTTCCCCCTCAACTCTGTGCACCCCCACCTTCCCTCCTAACTTTAAATTTAACAGCGCCTTGTTTTCAATTTATGACTACCAGTAAAGTCAGATCCAAGGGGCTTGTCTGTGTGTGGCTTTCCTGTATACAGACGCTGGGTCTGAATCAAACGTCTTATGACTAGGTTCTTTATCTTGCCACCATGTATGTGGTCTGATATGAGATCTAGGCTGTCTTTGATAGAACTCCACACGAAGCTGGCTATGCGGTACAAATGGCTGAATGTGTATGAATCGTTTGTGCCCTATTCGGGCTGTTTAAAAAGTCTTATAGTATCTGATAAGAGGGGGTAGATTTCTTTGTTCAGACCTTCTCTGTTTTTCCCATGCTGTTGCGCAATACGTGGAAGCAGCATATTTTTTCACAGTCCTCTCTGCCCAGTGAAAGCAAAACAACTGGTTTTAAAATCAGATCTGATGGAGCAGCGGATTGCTTGGACCATGAATAATCTAGAGGTCAAAGGTGACAGGAGAAAGGATGTTGCATCCGCCACTCCTTTTTTAACAGCAAACCAAAAACATGCTGGCTTGAGGCATTTAAAACCTTCAAAATAGGCAACACGTGACTTGGTTTTTTTTTGGAGCTTCAGCCAAACAACACATCCAGTCACGCTTATATCTATTTTAGAAGCCTGGAAAATCGTATAATTTATGCTACTGTGTGTATGATGTACTACATCTTTTTAATCACCACTGCACATGTGCATCTGTGTGTGAATGACATTTAAAGTGTTGAGAAAACCCTGTTCAAGAAGACTAACAAAAATAATGTTTCAAAACACAGAGCACCACATGCTCCGAGAGTACAGTTCACTGCCTGGTATCACTGTGCGTCGGAGTCATTTAAGATGTTGTTTTATGATTCACATATAGAGATCCTGACAGGTTGTCTTCCGAAGAAACACATACTCTTCAGCCAACCGAAACACAATAAACATTTATGAGTGTATTGATTTACAGTGAACTTCGTTTCAAACCCATGCACTCTGAGCTGCAGGTCTATGGCATCACACATCAAACAGGCTTTTCTCTTTACAGATTTCACCAATGTGATACTCTTATTTGTGTTTGTGTTCTGGGTTAAAACATCAAAAGAGCAGTAGAATTTAGGATAGCCTATATTGGAAGAAATACATTTAATTTATAATAAGGCCATGGCCTTGTATTGAATATGTTGCATTAAACCTGTGTTCCTTTAAACATTTTAACTGAACATTTTTAAAAAAGCTGAGTTACATAGTTTTATAGCCTGATAGCCTATATTATATTATAGCTCATCAAATATTTGAAACTTGAAACATAAGATAGCTACAATACAACACTTCCTCAGATAAATCCCACAAACGTTTTATCAATCACAACTTCACTCCTTGTTAAAAATGTGTGCAATCAACATCACAGGCATGGTAGGCTACATTTCCCTCAACTGGTGTTCAACATTTTCACATTTATTTTCACAAGGACTATAGTGACACCATCTGACAGTAGGCTACAATAACAACTCCAAGCCCTTCAGGACCAGCGCAACGAGACTGGATAAAAGAATAATAATAATAGCAACAATGCTACTACTAATAATAGCCTACTAATACAAAAAAAATAAAATAAATAAGTGTGATTTAGTTACAAGTTTTATCATAGAAGATGCAACCGGCTGGAAAACATGTTCAAATGAATAATACATTTATAAAGTCCACGACGTCTGAATGGCACGGGGTGATGTAAATAAATATGCGTTCGTTATAATAGTAAAATAAGGCTTCCCTGTGGAGAAATTTCCTTTCTCATTGTCAGGTCTAGCCATGGTGGACTCGGCTCGGACACAGAAGGCATTTCATGACATTTGTACGGGCTGAAGAGAATGTGTCGTCAGTTCCGTTTTCTGTCAGTCTGGTTGAGCAGATTTGCATTGGTCAGAAATCCTGTAGGTGCAGCCGATGGCCATGAAGCATTCAGCAGACTTTTAACAGAAATCTCCACGGTGTCATTCTTCTACAATCTCGTTGGATGCAAGTTTACGCTTGAAACTCGTGGAATACTGTAAGCGGTGTTGTGGTTGAATCTGGGAAGTGGTCACAGGTAAGAAAAATGAAGAGCATCCTCTATCCAGCCGGCTAGTACCTCTAACTCGCTAGCAAGATAGCTGTCCAAGCTTTTACGAAGTAGCCAGCCATTTAGCTGTCACGGGAACTGTTTGTGGCTGTGAAACCAACCGTTGTATGTGTGCACACAGTGTAACGTATGCAACCGATTTACAGCAGATACTGATTCTAATGACAGTGCTTTAGACGTTTTGAGAATTAACGCCAAATATATGGCTCGGGGGGGCATGCTTGAGTGTAATGTCGTGCATCATGGATTGCTAGCCGTTGTTGCTAGCGGGATTAATGTAGGATAACTAACGTAGGCTAGCGAAGATGCAGACTCTACAAGATGAGGTAGCTCCAAGGTTAGCTAGCTAAAGCAGACGGGGGTGTGACGTGTCACACAAATTTCCTTAGGCCAGTTGGTCTTGCAGCGTTTTCGGTTACATTTATGCTCTGCGGTTTGATCGGGTGAATTAGGAGCACTTCTGGGAGGATATCTGTGCCTTGGTTATTGATTGCTAACTTAGCTATAATAATTGAAGTATATATTGTGTTATGGCAACTTTAGTATATGGTACATTGTTTATGGGCATAGGTGATGCTGAGATGTTCACTGTGCCGCTGAATTGAGAGAAGGATTTTGTTTAGTGACCAGTCGTAAACCACCATCACGTTTTCAATCTGAACGCAACCAGCGATTCTGAATAGCATATGCATCAATTAGCAAAATGAGATCGTTTTGGTAGTGTAGCCTAAGTAGAATATCATTCCAATGTTTCAGGAAGTAAAAACCGCAATACATTCTATCAACATGTCAAGTGCCAGACTTACCTACACATTGTCGCGCATGTCGGTTATGTATTTGAACGAATCAGTGGGTCTTTTCCCGTTCTCCCTTTAATTGTAAGGCACTATGGCCTCGGCGCTAAGAGTCGTGATTGCCTGTTAGGTCAGTGCGCCTTCAGTTGCTGGATGCATACAGTATCTGCCGGTATATTTATGAAATGCCCTTTCATGTAGTACGGAGTGTTTCAGTGTACCGGTAAATTACAATAGGATGTGGAGCCATTGCACTCAGATCAGATAAATTGTATGCATCTCTTGTGTTGGATACATTTATTTAATCGATTCGCACTTACATGTAGAGATTGCATCTATGTTCATTTTAGGCATAGACTTACTACTTTAAGGTCGAGAGCCACAATAATACAATGCAGAATAGTCCACTTTGATGCTCTCCTCAATCTGCCTGTGTAGCTTTTAAGACTTTGCAAGACATTTTGCTTTCTTTACACTGCACTCACTGACTACCTTTTTTCTGTCAAACTTTGAAGAATCTCAACATGGCAGACAGCATCATGAGCAAAGCAGCGACCATGGAAATCCCCATCAACAGCAACGGAGACTCCAGAACACTGGGAGAAGATGATGGCCTCGAACAGGTGGGCGCCCCTTTGACAGCCATTTGTCTGTGTGTGTGTGCCGTTTATCTGCCCCTGAATTGCTATTAGGCTGGCATTCAGTCCCAGTGATACCTTCTCATCAAACAGGCTGGTGCTCATTAGTAGCCTACAACTGGTGGCTATTACGGCCACAATTAGTCTTGTGATTATGCGACAGCATTTGTTATGATCCCTGACATGATAGCCCCTATTTGAAATGTTCTATTTGTTTATGTGTCTTTGTGTCTCATTCTCTGTACAGGCTACTCATTGGAACTTAGATGAGAAGGTAGGACAGGCTCAGAGAGGTTCAGTGGTGGGCACAGGGTCAATGTTCCCATGGTTACCCCCCTTTGTGTGTGCATTTTGCAGTCTAACTAACCATTGTGGTTCCCGAGATAAATTTGCATTGAATTGTCTGGTATTATGTTGCTGTGCCACCTGAAGTAACATCCAAAGATCTGCATTGTCCATCCCCTCCATTTTGTGAATGTGTTGTTTTTAATCAACCTTCAAAAGGCGTAAATTGGCTGCATTCATACTGACCTTGCGTTTTGTATAGTAACATCAGGCCTGTCCTGAATACCCAAATGATAATAACTCATTTTGACCCTTTACTACTTTATCTGAGAACACGCCTTTAAACACAACTAGAGAGCATGTAATAATACAGGCTATTAACATAATGCATCATTGACATTGAAATGAACTAATGTATGTGAGACCTATTTTGCGGGGATAGATTCCTCCATGTCTGTGTAGTGTTACACCAGATTGTATTCAAGCTCTCTTCCTATTATCAGAAAACATCTACCTTGCAAATATTGTCATGTGCTTGTTATTGTTTTGGTGTGCCTTATGTCAAGCAACTTAGAGCTGTTCTTCAGTAGACCTTGTAAAAATACATAAACTCTCTATTTATGCCTTCTCTAAAGTCTCAATGTCTCACACAATTTTGTGTTAAAGTACAGAGGCCAATGATTCAGCAAACACCCTCCATATCAGAAAGGCCATATCAAGTCATTTAATGTTTTTTCCACTCAGCCACGGCTATCAGTGTCCTTGTCCAAGTAATAGGATACAATGCATTTAAATCGCATTGAATGCCAAGAACTGTTGCTTGCCAAGTGCCCAACACTAGTCCCCACATTCGAAGCACTCGAAAACCCAACAACAAAGCACTGCTTTGACTGAGTGGCTCATTGAATCTCCATGGACTGCAGTGCTGAGATTGCTGACTGTCTGATAAACCTGCTGGCCCCCAAAAGCAGCCCCAGAACCCTGTTGTTGTGTAGCCAAACAGTGTCAGTGTCTGTAGATAGTTCTACTAGGTATACTTGCGTGCACAGTGTCTCTTAAGGCGGATATGTGTTTCAGCATATTAATGACGGTCATAAACACGGAATGGGTGTACCAAGGTCTGCACACACTGGTGGGTTTGCAGATAGACTTTGCACAGGTGATGGGCACCTTCTGGGTAGTGTGGAGATGTTCTAGTAAGGTGGACACATTCACCTCTGCACCAGACCTCCACAACAAACTGCAAACCAACCCCAGGCAGTTAGTTTCTGTCATTCACTGGGAATTATTTTACACTGAAGCACATCTCCGCCTTAAACCACCCCAACCCCTCCTCCTCCTCCTCCTCCCCCTCCCCCTGTGCTTTAAGCTTATGGTCTGTCCTCCATGCCTCCAAAAGGACCTCCAACAGGTGATGGTGTCCGGGCCCAACCTGAACGAAACCAGCATCGTGTCCGGAGGCTACGGAGGCGCAGCAGAGGGCATAATCCCCACCAGCTCCATCAAAGGTACTGTGCGCCGTTGAGTGCTCTAGCCCTGCCGGAGCACAGAGGAGCCGTTAGCTTGATTTATAAAGCTCCGCCGACAGAAGTTCAGAACCCATCATCTTTTTTTATTTTTTTTTAAAGTGGTTGTATTCTTGAAAGCATGATAATGGCCATGAATTCACCTCCCTGGAGTTTGTTGTAACAGCATAATATAACACAGATCCAGGTATCTGCTCTCGTTTGGCTGGGGCATAGTGGACATAATCATGATTTGCTGGTCTCTTTAGGGCAGTGTGTTCTCACCGGTAAACACCAGTATGTTCTCCTGTGTTGGCTGCACAGGATGTTTTATCAGAATAGAACGCCATGTAAGCTATTGCAATTTTGGAGAACAAACTAAAGTCATTTTTTTGGATTTGCATGTGGCTCAACCATTGTTTTTGTTGTGTGCTGTTGGAGTCTGTCATGCACTTTACGCTCCACTTCCCTTGTTTATACGATCTCATAAAGACAATCCGTTTTCTTGAGACAAAATAAAATTGATGTTGCTTCACCAATATGGTATTTTGTACAGTATCTCCCAAATTGTAAATTGGAAAGAGGTAATATTGGAATTGGAAAGAAGTAATAAATTCAGGTAACTGCTGAAGAAATAGAATTGGTCTTCAGGGGCATTGATGGCCTTGACTACTTATGTCTTACACAAATTGAATTTGCTCCTTCCATCTTATTCTGTTTGACTCCTCTCTGGGGACAAGCATCTGTTGTCTGGAATTAGACTAGACCTTTAATTCACTCTGCCACTGTAAAGGTTCTGTCCTTGCAAACTTGTCTTAAGGCCGCCGATGACTGATTATTTGCCTGAAGAATCTCAGTAAATAATGCCATTCTAAAACCAATTTTCTCAGGCCCTGCCATCCGCTATAACCCTGAATACTTGGGCAGAAGAAAATCGGCTGAACCCAAAGAAGGTGGTCGTACACCTCCAGCACCGAATGCATACTTTCCATTTCTGAATCTCGAAACCTTCCAGTCTGTCTTTCTACCTGTCTAGCAGAAATGTGTACCTCTTTTGCTGAAGAAAGAGGCCTGTTGGCAGCATGTTTTCAGGGGTCTAATCCATATGAAGAAGGCAAACTAACCAAGGTTATTAATAGAAGGTTACACGTCTGTGCTCTTTTTATCAGCGGGCCTGTGTATGTTGTTGCATGCACACAACTACATTCTGAAGTGAATTAATTCTTACACCAAGCAAGTAATGTCTGGATAGCAACAATTCAGTGTGTTATCTTTTGTAATGTCCATGTTTTTGTGTCATGTAGTTCTGTCGGTCTCGACTGAACTCGTTTTCATTCACTGCTCACTTTTCATTTTATCATCTCCCTTCTCCACCATCCCGTCATTTCCTTTGCATGCTCTTTTTCTCCCTTTCCTCTTTCATACTTTCAACTACCAAAATCCAACACTCTGCTTACAACAACACTAAACGTGCCTAATACGTGTGCCGCTTTGAGATAATCTAACCACCTTTATTCTACTAATAAATCATTTACTAATATTTAATTCAATCTTTAATCATCTTAACTCCCCACAATTCTTATCTTGTTAACATGAATTGTTTTTCTACATTCTACCTTGACAATCATATGACAATTTACAAATCTGATATATGCCATTCTACATGTAATTTAAACAATCACGACCATAACTACCCAACCCACCACATAACCAACAAATCACTGCATGGACACTGTCCCCATGATCACCCTCGACCCCAAAACTGGTTGTTGAAATTCCCCTTTCCCCTCCAACCACCCCCACCCCTGCACCCTCCTCCCTGTTCCTACGCGCCCATTTCAGACCTGCGCAACAAATCACGCGGCATCATCCCCAGCCAATCAGCGGCCAGCCGGATAGCCAGCCAGGCACAGCAGTACCCAGGTATCCCTCGGGCCCATCGCCCAGTCCATCTCATTCTGTCCCCCTCCCTCCCCCCCACACCACACCACGCCATCTTCTCCACAACACATCTTTTATTCACATTATTATTTCACAACATCAAGGTTTCGAATTTACAGTGTCGTCCTTTTCACTGTATTATCGTGTCTGTTGCTGCGTTTACATGAGAGCTTTAATTCCGAATAAAACCAAGTTAAATCGGAATAAAAGTTAATTCCGCTTTAAAAGAGACCATGTAAACGCTTATTCCGCTTGAAAATGATTATTCTGAATTAAACTTAATTCCGATTTAAGTGGTTGGTTTATTCCGATGTTAAAGCGGAATTAACTCCCCTCCTTGATCATGTAAACCTTTATTCCGATTAAAAGTTTATTCCGTTTGTTTGGCGCATGCTCGTACAAGGAGGAAGAAGAAGCGCATGCTCGTTTCATGGTTAATTCGGCTCCGTCTTCTTCCCCCCTTCTCCGACAGTCTTCTCCTCCTCAGCTAGCAAACGTGAAGCTTGACAATATTCTCGAGCTGCTGGCTAAATAGTAGGCCTATTATCAGAGTTACTGTGAAACCCGTTTTCATTATGTTATTGTCCATGCTGTAACGTTAACCCGAGATGACAAAAAAGTTGCTAGCCAGCTAAAGTTTGTTTTCTTCCGGTAGACCTTATTAGGCTACGTTCATGCGCCGCCTGTCCAATCGGAACCCTTCCCGACCCCCAGACGTTCAGCAGAATACAATAAAGCGTAATTAACGTATGTTCCATGTAAACGCCAATTCGGAATTATTATTTCCATGTAAACTCGAAGGAGAATATTTTAATTCCGATCTATTTAATTCTGAATAAACTAATTCAGAATTAAAAACATCATGTAAACGTGGCCTGTGAGTATTAAAGGAGCTATGTGGAATTCTGTAGGCCTCTTGAACGTAGCCACGTGGCACTCTTCTATAAACTTGCATTGTATATAATACAGAGGCCACACATGGTCCAATGTGGAATTGTAACCTGGCACTAGCTGTCTGGACAACACAGCGCAGTGTTTTCCACATTCCATCAAAATGGTTGTTTCATTATCACGGTCATTTTTGGATGATTTGACCAAAAAAACTAGCACATAGCACCACCACATAGCACCTTTGATAATATGAGCTGATGATGCATCCTGTTACATCATGATGCTATACAGTTATAATCTGTCCAAATATGTCAGTATGACAAACTCTGCCGATTGTTATTACAACCTGATAAAAAATGGTCTTCTCCATCTCAGCTCCCAGCATGCACCACAGTAACAGCAACCCATCTATGATGGCGGAGGAGGCAACACGAGGCGTCGCCGTGGAGAAGTTTGACAGTGTGAAGAAGTGGGGCATTAACACATACAAAGTACGTGTCCAATAGAAACTGGTCCTTGTTAATAGATTAATGGCTTTCTCTAATTCATCAGTGTCTCTTACAGTAGTGTCAGCCATTTGCAACACTTAGTTTGTGTCCAACTGTCCATTGAGAACATTGAGATCTACACGAAACTTTCCTTCCTCCTTTCCTTCTTACTGAGTTTTTCCATACCCCCTTATTCTCTCCCACACTCCCAGTGTACGAAGCAGATGTTTTCGGAGCGTTTCGGCCGAGGTTTGCGCACGGTGGACCTGGAGCTGGAGACTCAGATCGACCTGCTGCGCGACACCAAGAGCAAGTACGAGAGCGTGCTGCGCCTGGCCAGCGCCCTCACCAGCCACTTCTACAACATGGTGCAAACCCAGCAGGCCCTGGGGGACATCTTTGCTGACCTCAGCCAGAAGTCACCCGAGTTGCAGGTACGACTGCCGTGTGTGTGTGTGTGTGTGTGTGTGTGTGTGTGTGTGTGTGTGTGTGTGTGTGTGTGTGTGTGTGTGTGTGTGTGTGTGTGTGTGTGTGTGTGTGTGTAAATATGTGATAATATAAGAAACAACATGCAAAACATGAGAGAGAGAGAGCAGGAGAGTGCTGCGTTAGGTCACTTAACTCTTTGGGAACAGACAAAAATGGAATTGAAACAATCTGCGACTGTCCTGTATGTAAAATTCCTTGGTGATAAAGTTTGTATAAGGCAGTCAGAGATCCAAGGCACACCGATTGAGTGAAAACATTAAAAATCCTTTATTTCATTGGATAAGGTTAGCGCCTATGCGTTTCGACTCTACTGAGTCTTCCTCAGGAATATGCGAGACACGTTTTGTCTGCTGTGTGCAATGCTGTATATTCAGAGACTGTTCTTCAGTGTTCTGTAGTATTGCTGAAAGTGTTGCTCATAAAACATTTTGTAAGGTCTTGTAGCAAGTTCCTGTATGTGTGTGTAAGTGTGTCTTTGCGCAACTCCAGTAGATGGCGGAATTGCATTAAATGTTGTGAAATTTAGTGTAATGAAGATTACAGATCAGAATACAATAGTCTGTTATCATTATATTTTAGTGTTTTATTTTTTCCTCTGTTACTCCTCAGTCACACTGTAGCATATATATATTCCACACAGATAATGTGTGTGTGTATTTATACTTATGCTGGTAGGCAGTACACTTGACATTATTGGGGTCGCACTGGCACCTTTAACCCTCTAGACTTCTGTGTGTGCATGTGTGTACGTGCTGTATTTGAATCTGTGAAAAAAGCAGCATGACTCTTTATGATTCCATAGGACGAGTTTGGGTACAACGCCGAGACCCAGAAGCTGCTTTGCAAGAATGGCGAAACCTTGCTGGGCGCAATCAACTTCTTTGTGTCTAGCGTGAACACACTAGTAAACAAGACCATGGAGGACACGCTGATGACCATCAAGATGTATGAGAATGCCAGGTAAGATGGCCAAAGCCTCTCAAAAGATGCACTAATCCAATGTGTTGAGGATTTAATCTCACTTCTAACACATCTCTCTTACCTACTCGCAGATTAGTCCGCCTCCGTTAAAGTGAACAGAGATTACTGCCTTCCTCTCTCTCTCTCTCTCACACACACAGGCATATTTATATGCATGTGAATATGACAATTATTTTCTGCACAAGTGCCAAATACATAGATGTATGCATATGTAACAAAGCCAGGCAAAGAAAAAAATAGTTCCAATCCTCAACTCAAGCTTTCTTAAAATACCGAGGTGTCTAAGCCAAATAATGGCAGATTCTGGAAACAATCCATTATGATAAGGTAACATAATCATGATTATGACTTTCAACAAATTTGAAAACAACATAATCTAAATATAATGATTATTTTGCTACATTCAGTTTCCTTTTGTCTTGAGTTGTTGCATATATTATCTTTTGGCATTTTGTTCTGTTGGATTATATGTCAAATTCAATTTCAACATCATGTAGTCAAGTAATGTGTCAAGTAATCATGTTCAATAATCATCTCATCTAAAAAAAATGACCTAAATGATTGTGATAATGATTTTTTTCCCATAATCGAACAGCTCTAGTTACTGCTCTACTGTTTGTACGTACGTGCTCGGCCTAACTAATGTTCATTGATTGACAGTTGTTGTCACGCAAATGCCTGGCCTAAGCGAAACCTGCGGCTGCAGGAGCAGGCCAATTGATAATAAACTATAATCAGCCAGCGAAGTTAAAGCTTAGGGCGGATAGCCGAGGCGTTTTGCATTGATTGTACCCCGACCCTCTGTCCCCTCATCTGAAAGAGTAGATTAGGCAGCGAGAGAGTCCTCTCTTCATTGTTGTCTGGGGGGGGAGGGAGTCGGTCAGACGACAAGGATTAGGGCTAAATAAGGCCAGCCCTGAGTAAACATCTTGTTATTTGGCAAATAATGAGAGAGAAGAAAGGGAAAGTATGTCCCTTGACCTAAAGAGTGGATTAAAAGCAGAAGAGGTTGAAAAACCCTTGAAGGAGAATTCTGGCAATTTTCTACATAGAGTACTGTCGGTACAAAAGAAATCAGTTCTACCTAGCTTGAGTTGCAGACAGCTACAGTGCTACACTCTAGGGGGATGTTCATTAAGGTCGATGTTCAAGTCAAAAGGATGACCTCAGAAGTCCCATACCTCTGTTTGATAATGGTATAATAAATCAGTGTTTCATTTATTTTGACAGAAATAAACATATTACATTTTTCTCTCTCTCTCTCTCTCTCTCTAGGCTGGAGTTTGATGCGTACCGGGCGGACCTGGAGGAGCTGAGCGCGGGGCCCCGTGACGCAGGCACCATGGTGCGGATGGAGATGGCTCAGCAGCAGTACCAGGTCCAAAGAGAGAAGTACGAGCGGCTGCGCAGCGACGTCTCCATCAAACTCAAGTTCCTGGAGGAGAATAAGGTATGGAAACCATGGAAACCACGGAAAGACGATACAGACGCACACTGACTTTTAGAGCAGGGATTGGGAACCTCGTGACTCGTGAGCCAGACATAGCATGTGGCGGCTGATGGAGAAATCTGAGCTGAGATTGTTCATCACGGTCAATAAGCGGTTAAAATTAGACAAATATTACACCACTGTGTCAATACAACTTAAAACACTAATTGCTGCATTGGCATTGGACAATGTGGCCTGACACGAGCCATTGTCACGTCAACTCTTCCCAATACTCAAGATGTCCATAAACTCCACTTTTGTCCACAAACTCAGTTTAGTTGTATGGGGTCAGGAGAAAAAGGTTCTAAAGGAAATTCCAAGGGAATGATCACTCCCGTGCTAATTGAATGTCAAATTCATAACCCTCAGAAGTAATTTCATGCATGATCAAGAGTTCCATATTATAATAATTACAATTCTACAAAAGATTATGTTTAATATACTTTGCCATGGTCCTGTTTCTTTTTTCTTTTCTTTTTTTTTAGGATAAGCTAGCAAGGGTAGATTGTAGCTAATGACTTTTGTACTTCTTCAGAGTTCACACTGTGGAAATGTTGTGTAGTGTAGTGATGCAGTGTCCTCTCTGTCCAGTAAAACATGGATTATCCTATAAATCTTAAAAGACCAACACTGCACAAATGGTAATCAATCATGTTTTATGTCTTATGTGTTTCTGTGCAGGTCAAGGTAATGCATAAGCAGCTGCTCCTCTTCCACAACGCCATCTCGGCCTACTTTGCAGGCAACCAGCAGCAGCTGGAACAGACTCTCAGACAGTTCAACGTCAAGCTCAAACCCCCCGGCTCAGACAAGCCATCCTGGCTGGAGGAACAGTGACCCTCCACCCCACACTACCCGACCAAAACAAGAGAAACGCAACGAAAAATGATCTTTCTTACAGTGGACACACACATACACACATACACACACACACACATACACACATGCACAGCACACACAGAGAGACTGATGGAGGGATAAACAGACGGGCAGAAGGTTGCATAAGTGGACAGAACAAGATGGAAGGAATATGCCAGAAGGAGAGGAAGAGGCATGTACTGTATATAACTAGTGTCAAGAGAGGGGCCAGTGACAACACGCAATATTGTGGCAGGGGTTCTCTCCCTTCCCCCATCGTCTTTCTCTTTCATTGTGTTCTGTTTTTTTTCTTCTTTCTTTTCTTTTTGCCCTTATATCTGTGTTTCTTTTGTTTTTGAAAGCCTTTCTTTCGTTCCAGATTTTGAGTTTGAATTGTCAAAACTACAGTCTTCACTCCATGTTGTAGTTACACAGAAGGTCCTTAAACCATAGGAATGTTTTGTACTGAGGAATGGATGGATGGATGGATGAACGAATGAGTGAATGTCACTTGTCATATTTAAAGAAAGTGTCAGTGAATGGAATCAGAAAGAGTCACTTTATAGTTATGTCCATGTTGATTAGGATTATGTTGTATATTAGATCATAGTTTGCAGGTTCATACTTGGAGACATGTTAGTGACTACACTTATGTTATCAGTGCAACATTATTATGCTGGGGAAGAACAAGGGAAAAAGGAAAGACAATGTAGCCAGATTTATATATGGAAGTTATTTATGAATTCATTAGACCTACAGTAATTGTCACTTTTATTTATTTTCATGTTATTTTGCGTTCAACATTATAACTGTGCTTATATTGCTTACTGTAGTTGTCATTTTCTATTTGTTTTTCAGACGTATCATTTGTTCAATGATAACAGAACCAGGATGTTGTTATAGTATATAGAATTACTGTAGTACGCACCTTACATCCTTTGCACTGTGTGCTATGCACACAGCTATGTGATGATGGTTCATTTCAATGCAGTATCGCTGGCAGTTATTTAAAACACTCCATATCTTATACTATTTTGCATTTTGTGACTTCTGAAGCATACCACTCAAACTCAAACATGAAGGCTAGGACCGTGTCAGGGTGATGACCAAATACACGGAAATACTGTTCGTTCACAGACATAGGAGTCACTCCAAAATTCAAGTTTACTGGTACTGGTTGGCTTGGTTTTAACATAGCGTGACTGATGGGGCTTTTTACAGTCAAAATATAAGCAAGAGATCAGTCCGGTGCCACCATTGCTCAAATGATTTTGCTGTTTTCAAGAAAGAGTGGTCTCTTGGTCCCCATTTAACTAGACCTTTCAACTTAATTGATCTGAACGACCAATGGTTTGCAGTTGTGTTTGTTAACCAGCACAGCTCAATCAAGTAAACTCATCTGAATGAATACAATCTTCATTCTTTAACTATAACAGTTCTATGGTAACTGGTAACTTGTGCCACTCTGATGGAAGGTCTTCCTGAAGTCACATGACATGGAAGTATTTATTGTAGAAATTTTGATTTTTGATATATATATTCTTTTTTTAGAACCTGCACATCCACTGAACCTCTCTAATGCCATTTGCTATTAGTGTTGCCAATCATCATGCATAGTTTACAATCAGTGTGATATATTTCATAAAACACCTCGTCTTGTGGACTGTAGAGTTATGTATCATTTTGCGAGAGGATTTTTGTTATGAGTTTATTCATAAGTGGCACAAATCCATTGTACACTCCTGTTGAAGAGCAGTTCCCATGTTTAAGAAGTGAGCTCAGTGACACACGATTTTCCTCTGTACTATGAGGCATTGAGGCAGATATATGTGATTTTCCTCTGAACTACTGTATGAGGCAGATACAAGTGATTTTCCTCTGAACTAGGAGGCAAACTTATTTGTAACACTGTAATGCAACACTCGTTCCATCTATTCCCCAATGAATATTTGTCTTTGTTTAACTGGATTGATGGGATCATGGAAGGTTTATAAAAGAATATTGTTTGCATATAATCTATTTTTTTAGGCTGGTGTGTCATATTCTAATGTTGTGCGTGAATGGAAAAGCAGGACTAATCAACAATAGGGCCTATGTAAATGTAAAAGTAACCCAGTTATCTTGCTCATGTAAATGTCTTGTGAAATGCCCTTACAGCGACCCCTATGTAATTGGCAAAAGTAGTCGAATCATGGTATGATTAAAAACGAAATAGTTTACCTTGTGTTGGTGATATGACTTGAGATGCTTTTCTGTGTGTTGCTTACATGTCACATGACAAATGCTCTCAGCACTGAACCTGTCAAACCTACTTTGTAGGTAGCTGTCTACCCAAATGAGGTTTTAACTCATAGGCTTCAAGAACGCTTTCCTTATGAAGACGCAGACCATTCCCGAAGTAGGCTAGGTTTTCCACCCGTCTGGTCATATCAACGGATACAGGTAGGCTATTGCAAGATACCCTCAGAAATGTCAGGTGTCAACGTCATATTTTCTTATGTCAATTACGTGTCTGAGTGCCAAACAGTTGCAGTTCACTTTTTACAATGTTGCAGCAATGTCATAGCCAATGCGAATTGGGTTTGCCATCAGAAATTCACTAGAAATGTGACGACAAATCACTGGTAAAAAACATTTGCCACTAGTGGGAAACAATGTTGCCAGAACTTTGCTGGAAGTTTACCTCTAGCGGCCAACTGTGGCAAACTTCTGGCGATATTTTCTTTTGAATTAATTTGTTTCCCACAAATCATCCACACGTTTTGCTGCTAATCCGCCGCAACTAACTTTTGTAAGGGTAAAAACTTCCTTTGTAGGCTTTGTTATTGTGCTTCGCGAAACTAAGTGTCAGAGTGCTGTAACTTACCAAATTAACCGCTGGGTTTTTCACCAAAGGCAAGAACAGACCGGGCTTTTGTTTTTGTAGGCCTATCCCAATCCGTTGTTAGTGCTCTGGTCTGGATTCAAAAACAGTGAAAGAAGACGTTGACACAGTTGAGTAGTTAATAGATAAAAGCCTATCATCCTCTAATACTTGTAGCCTAAGCTATCTGTCTGTGCCTCAACACGTGCACACACAACATTGCTATGCAGGGGTTAACTGGGCGTGTCACTGATTCCGCAGGTAAGAACATTTCACCACATGAATGCTTACCTAGAGGATGTGCAAAGCTTTTTTCGTCACAACTAGGTAGTGAGCAGGGAAGGGATGGTGGCTTCTCTCTTGAACGGCAATAAAACAGTTTGGTGAACTTCCTCCTGAAACCACCTGCGGTACAGGTAAGCGTAGGCTAAGCCTATGAATCGACCCTGTCATATGTTCTGTTTCTGACATTGGTTCACGTCGGTTCTATATGGTTTTAAGGACGATGTTAGCGTATCTTCAAAAGATGAAATCCGACTGACCTAACTCTTCTGTTAGCAGATCCTTGACCTTAAAGTGCAGGTAAAGAGTGGTGTGATCATATCGATTGTTATAATGAAGACCGCCATGATCAAAGGTGCTGAATGGTCTTAGTCGAGATGTGAGGACATTCCTGATAAAGTTGAAATGTAAAAATATGTGAGACTTTAACCGAATTAAGATACAGTATCTTCTAGATGGATAGATCTATACATTTCCCAAAACCTCTCATATTGATTTAGCAGTCACATGATCATTAGTTCCTCAACTGAAGAACCTTGCCAGATGAAGCTAAACTTCTGCTTTTGTGCTTGTTTTATTCTGTCTCCTGTGTTGACAGAACAATCTGCTGTGGGACATTGTCCCACCTACCTCAGAAGAAATAGGTGTGTGTGATATCCATTGTAGCCAAATAGTAACTCAGCTCCAGACAGGGCCTTTGTGCCCTATGGATGTGGATAAAGACATCATTTTATAAACTGGTCTGATTCAATGGCTCCACCGCCACCTCCACCACCACCACCTCCACCTCCAGCGCCACCTCCACCTCCTCCTCCTCCTCCAGGCAATGGACCCCTTTCCCGCAAGGGCCACAATCGGCGCTCTAAGATGCGCAACTTCAACTGGGAGGCCATTCCCCAGCACAGTGTACTGGGCAAGCACAACATCTGGACAACTAAGCCGGCCCGTACCGACTATGAGCTGGACACAAAGGGCATGGAGGAACTGTTCAGTCGCACAGACCAGAGCCCAGCGCCAAGGAAGGCCTCCATTCGCCGCAGTATCCACGGGATGCCAGCCAGCACCCAGGGACCTGAGGTAGGCTAATACACTTTGCTCATGTTCTGTCTTCTGTAGCACAGCCCGTCATTTGGTATTACTTGAACGAAATTCTGCTTTGAGGGATGCACCTGTGAGGCAGAGATCACTGCTGATGAAGGCGGAAAGATTGTTTGTTGGGTGAAAAATCCAGCGAATGTTTAGCTCCATAATGAACCTCTGAAGAACATGCATTTAGGCTGTTGACTTTTGTATATCAACTGAACATGTTGCCAATTCTGCAGGTCATTCATGCAGCATATAGCCTACAGTCAGGAGTTGTTCTATTTCTGTGTGGTATAGCATTTGAGGAAAATAGCTCAGATGTCAAGCTGTAGTTATGGTTTATGGTGCTATATTGCTCTACATTTGTGTGGACAATAATGTGTGGCGTTTCAACATGTGGTTGCAAACAGGCGTGGAGAGGTTGACTGGAATACTTGTAGCCTCAGGTCTTTTCTGCTAAGCCATCACCATATCCCCACCGAAGTCAAGATGCTGTCAGTGTCTATTCTTAGCCTTGTCGGCTGACATTACTGGCTATAAGATCAGTTCTGTAGTGGGGTATGATGTTCAAAACAATGTCTGTGACGTTGCTGTTATTTTTTTTTCTAGAATGTGGTAGGTGCCCCAAATCCAGGATTGCATATTATGAGTATGCAGTGTGTGAGCATGACTAACCCCTCTTTGAAATAATTTGAGCTTTAAAGGAAAACCATTTCTGTCACTTCAGTGTGGTGGGGCAGAGAAGCAGAAGTAAGCCCTGGAAATGTCCACCCAAGCTAGGGTTTGGGTCATGCTGAATACATTGGCTTTTGGTAACCTAGAGATGCAAACAAACGTGTTGCTGTTAGAGACATTAACTTATTATTCTGCAGATCCATTCCCCTGAAACACTGACACAATTGATTATGGCTGGCGATTGAATTCACAAAAAAAGTATCACAAAAGCCTCCTCACTTCAAAGTCCATTGTGCCATGTGGTTTAAGTAGAAATGCTTTGATGTGCACACTCCTGCTTGCTTGGTGAATCATTAGGCCTGCTGTGTGTGATGTGTTGTGTTTGCTCAAGGAGTGTGGTACCTCCAATACCTGTGTGCTGCTGCAGTAATATTTTATAAACACATTAACTGCACTTTGATATTGTGCATTTTCTTCCTCTCGTCTGCTATCACTTCTTTATTACGTGATTCAGTGTTTGGCTTTGTTATCCCTCTGCCTGTCACTGGAAAATAAAATGCAAAACAAGAACAGTAAACATCTTTTCATGTCGAGGTGTAGATGTACTGTTGCCACACCTGGTAACACAGATCCTCTTAACGACAACAAATCCCTTTTTTCCCCATCAATACCTCTAGAACAAAAACACACAATGGCAAAACCTCATTAATTAGCTTCAAATTATGCCATTGGTCAAGTGAATTGAACATTTACCAGACACTTTCGGCCTAATATTGATTCTCTCTCTATGGTGTTTTTCTTTATAAAAAACTGATATGAATGGATATGAATTCTGAGGTGCATTCAAATTTGCAAACAGGCGAACGTTTGCAAATAACTTTCTGTGTTTAATGAATGGTTGCGAACTCTTGCAAAACAGTCTGAGGAGTTGTTACAATGGAAGGTTGTCATCAAATTGTTCAAATTTATCTGTTCAGAGAAAACATGTTCGCTAGGAGTGTTCACCACAGTTTGCCGAATATGAACGCACCTCTGATTTTTCCAGGCATGTCAACTGGAATACTGTAAATGGGATGTGAACAAAGAAGGGTATCTTAAACATTTAACTAAACAGTGCTCATCATAACTAGAACTGGTATAACTAGAAATTTGAATTTGAGAATCTTCAAAGGCCACCATATTCTTGTAAATCAGCTAAATTGCTTTTCCTTATGTGCCTGCAGGTATCTATTCTAAGCTCCAAGAGGAACATGAACATTGGAATATTCCTGAAGCAGTTTAAAAGGTATAAGCACACAAGCAAGGGAAAAACTTGGAGACGACAACAACGTTCCTAGACAGGCCCTGCATACCTGTGTGTCAAATAGTTTACATGTCCAAGCAGGCTGTGGATTTTTACATGACAACTGTAGATAAAGCTATTTATGGCTCTAGAATCTAATGTTTTGTCGATTTTTAAAATTGTTTTGTTATTCTCCAACCTTTGACATTTTTATGTCAATATTCCTGTTCAGCTTGTTGCTTGAAATATGATGAAGTCATATTCATGCGGTCTTTAGCGGACTATAGGAATGGAGACAGGAAACACCAGTTAGATGCTGTCAGGCAGGCTAGGGCATGCCACAGACTGTTGCTTTCCACATAGAAGTCTAGTGCAGCTGTGTGATTCAGCCAAGCACTAGGTGCAGCCCAGGCCCTTCCCAGCCTGGTATGAGTAATTCAACCACATGGCCAGGATCCTGCTTCCCAATAACGTTGTGCCGGCAAGGCCCTGATTCGCTTGCTGTCGGCCCATGATCCATCTTGTGTTTTTAATGAGTGGATGAGTCACCGGCTCGCTGGAAATTGATCCCTGTTTGCGTCCCACCCCTACAGGCCGATGGCGGACATGGTGGCAGAGATCAGCCAGGGCCGGAGGGAAGGGTTTGGCCGAGGGAAGCTCCAGGAGTTGTGCAAACTGCTTCCAGAGGAGGAGGAGGTATGGGCTGCTGCACCTTTTCTCCATTGGGGGACGTGGAGTTGCGTCACATTTTCTCCAGTGCGGGGTGGGGAGGAGGGGGTAAGGGGGTGGAGGGTGGAGTAACAACAACTGATAATGACGCACAGTGATAGCTTTCGGCCTGGGGAGGGGGGGTGGGCGGGGATTAGCCACGTGTCATCACTTTATAGCGGTTAGCTATGCCAGAATGGAATTTGAAACTTTTTTGAAATGGATTCTTTTGTGTTGCACAATATATTACAACCTGTGTGTGTGTATGTGTGTGTATGTGTATGTGTGTGTGTGTGTGTGTGTGTGTGTGTGTGTGTGTGTGTGTGTGTGTGTGTGTGTGTGTGTGTGTGTGTGCAGGTGAAACAGCTACGCGCATATGAAAGCGATATTTCTGCGCTTTCGGAGGCAGACCTCTTCATGGTGCTTCTTGTCAAAGTTCCTTGGTGGGTATAGTTACGTTCTACAGCACACTTGATCAGTTAAACAAGTTGACACGTTCAACTCGATCTCCGGTCACTTTCCTGCAGTAGAGGTTGCATGTTTTCCTTCAGATGGAAATTCTTCCTAACTTACACTGAACTTTTCAAAGTTTCTTTAAAAAAAATGCATCCACATTTAGTCTGCAGTCCATGCATGTGAATGTAAACTCATGGTAAGATTAGCTTCACCCTGTAGTAAGTGTGTCCTCCTTTTTTTCATCACAGTTTACTTTATAACTCTCGGACTGGTCATCACATGTAACCACCATAACAAATGAATTCTTTCACGTGAAGGATGTTTGCATCTGTTGTAAATTCATTCGGTGACTTCTCTTCCAGCTATGAGGAAAGACTGCAGTGTTTGGTGCTGAAAGAAGAATTCTTCCCTTTCATGGATGAACTTAATCAGTCCATCGCCACTATGACCGCAGCTGGCCAAGGTGAAAGCCAAGAGCTCATTTTTCGTTCAGTTAGTCTGCCTCCCCTCCACAACCAATTACCTTTGAACTCCTGCAAAACGCAGATGCTTCACCAGTCCCTTGTGTGTTTGTTAATATATGAGACAAAAATTTATGAGCTACACGTGTGTTGAAATGTGAAAGCCTTCTCTTGATTTACTTGTTCTCTGCAGAGTTGCTGAAATGTGTTGATCTCCACTCTGTCATCCGGTTAGTGTTGAAAACAGGAAACTACATGAACGCTGTAAGTTCAGACATTTTTGGCTTTTTTTGTTAAATCAATCCAACTCCACAATATGTATACTTTACTGTTATGACACTGCAGGAAGAATGAGTTTCTAATTATTATGATGCACAAGATCTGTTCTGTCTCTTTAGTTTCTTCTTTTATGGACCTTTTATGGAAAATGGCAAGAAATGCGTACAAATGTCAACAGGCACAAAGAAACTAGCAAAACATCTTGTAACTGTTAGGCAGGGACTCATGTTGATTTGTCTGGTGTTCTACCCTGAAGCCTTATACTCTTGTTGCCATTGACTGCAGGGTGGTTATGCGGGCAGTGCCATCGGCTTTCGGATGACCTCACTTTTGAAGCTAGTTGACACCAAGGCCAACAAGCCTGGCATGAACCTGATGCACTACGTAGTGATGGTAACAAGCTAAATCCTTAACTACCTTGCTGCAAAGATCATGACAAAAAGTGGAAAATACGGTTTAGAAACATGCGTGCATGAATCTCATACTATACTCTGATTTCAGCAAGCACATAAGGTCGACATGGCTCTGCTGAAATTCCCCAACCAACTGGAGCATCTGGCTGATGCAGCAAGGTAAGAGGGACACATCTGGAGAATTAATTTGAATGATGCTCAAGGCTAGACATGCTTAAGAGAGAGTCAACAGGAGCAAAGTTCATAGTCGACTTATCAATCAATTATCAAGAGTGATCAATTGAGTGGGTGTTGTTTTTGTTTGACGCATCAACAATCTGAGGGTAAGGTTAATGAATACTGTGCGTTCCGCACTAAATCTGCGCAAGAAATTTGTGCTTGTAGTCGAGGTTGGTGTCATAGTTTGGCCAATGATGAGCGCTTCAGCACACAAGCAAATATATCAGTATTGGCTGATTACTTTTCCAATTCTTCTGTAGTACTTTAAAAAAATCATTAAACGACCTGAATTGTCCTCACAACCGCAGCTGTGTGAGCGTCTGGCCACAGTCTGACGAAAGTGTTCCAGTGTTCAAGAGCCACTATAAATTGATTTTGCTGTTATCAGCAGTGGCAGAGTTATGACGGTCATTTTTCACTTGTGGACAAAAAGTATGATTAGTCTTTGTCTCCCGCTGCCGCTCGTACGCGTAATGGTGCTGTTAATGGACCATTTGCGCTGGCAGCTCATTCACTCGAAAACACATTCTGTCCAGAATTCAGAAACAGGAACTGGAGGCCGAGTTTCATCGAAAGGCGAAGAAAGTTCAAAAGGTGAAGGAGGATTCAGAAAAGCAACCAGACCTTAAAGAACAAGTGGAGGATTTCCTAAAAGTAAGTCCCTCGATGCTATCTGCATGTAACTTTTTGCCCCCCCCCCCCCCCGCCCTTTAAAATCTATTTGAAATTAAATTGTTCTTTCTTTAGGAAGCGGAGTCTCGTGTGGCTGAAACTGAGACCTCCTTCCAGAACCTGAACTCACTGAGTCACTCAATTGCTGAGTACTTTTGTGAGGATCCCAAACAATTCAAGCTGGAGGAGTGTTGTATCATCTTTCACACGTTCTGTCAGAAGTTCCTACGAGCCATTCAGGTAAAGCTATCTCCTGTTGTGTTTGATCCAAGACTAGACTGACTGATTATCTCATGGGATGATGATAATCCCATTCTGTGAATTACCCTGTTGGGTTTGGTCTTTATTTGTGTCGGTTTTTATAGGTTAGTAATTACATTTTGTAAGATGTAATATTCCACATAAACTAACATTATGATTGAGTCTGAATATATAAATTATTTCTTTATTTTTTATATTTTTGAAGGCTCTTATTTTTGTTTAAAAGATTTTAGCGCTGCAAAAATTGAAAGTTGTCACAAATCTGCTGAAGTACAAACAGAGATGATTCATCCATTCATTCATTCTCTCTTTCATTCAAAGTAAAGAATGTTTGGTATGAATGAATAGAACAAATAGAATGTTCAAATAAAATGTCACGAGGTTAGCCCGTTGTGTTCCATCAGTGGCGATGAGTCACATAACCTTTGTTATGATAACAGCCAGTATTTATGAGCAATAGCAGCTATTCATCACGAGTGATAGCAGCCAGCTCTCATGAGAAAGTGGATAAGCAACCCTCTCTCTCCTCTCCACAGGAAAATCGGGATCGAGAGGTCGCGGAGGTCAAACGAAGACAGCGCGAGCGCGTGCAGTGCGCGGCCAAGCGCCGCTCGACGGCCTCGTGCTCCATGAGGGACAAGGACATGGAGGGGGTGGCCCTGGAGTCCGTCCTGCAGCGCTTCCTCACCAACCGCTCGTCGCGCCGGAGAGGGGTCTCGCGCTCGCCCACCGGCTCCAGCTGCGGCAGCCTGTCGGAGGTGCCCTTCAAGGAGAACTGCCGCGCAGAGAGGAAGTCTGAGGGCGGAGATGGTGGTGGTGTCGGTGGTGGTGTCGGTGGAGGTGGAGGTGGAGGTGAGGTGAAGGCGGGTGGAGAGAAGGACTCCACCAAAGGAGCAGAGTTACCGAGACACGCGAGGAATTCGACGAGCAGCCCGCGGCAGTCGCCCGACAAGGAGAACGTGGCGGAGAACGCCGCGACGCGCGTTCCGTCGGAAGACGGAGGCGACGAGAGCGCGGGGGACGGGATCCCCGCTCCGGCGCACGACCCGGTCTGCTCCACCCCGATCTCGAAGCGCAACGCGAGCGCCTCGTCGATCGGCAGCCAGATCACGGTCTCGATGACCGAGGACAGCCGCGAGGCCGACGGCGACGACGAGGACGAGGACGAGAGCCTGGCGGAGGAAGAGGCGCAGAAGCTGCGCGAGGTGTCGCGCAAGGTCCTCCGCTACCAGAACAGCCGCGGCAGCCTGTCCTGCGCCGCCGACCTCTCGCTGGACGCCCAGCGCTCGCCCGGCGCCAGCGGCTGCGGCAGTGCCACGGCGTCGCCACGGCGTCGCCGACGGACTTTCCTGGACGAGGAGGAGATGGACGCTGCCGAGAAGCTTCCGACGGGAGGAGACGGGGAGCCCAAGGCGGTCCTGAGGCCGCACCAGCGCTTCCTCCAAAACAAAGCCAACGGCATCAGCCGACGGCACACGCTCACACTGCCCCCAGTGGCCAAGTCGGTGGACAGCGAGGAGGACGACGACATCTGGATCCCTGCGGCCGACCCCAAAAGACCCAGAGCGCCTCCCCTGTCTCAGGTCGGGAAGGTGAAGTCCGAGCACGTCCTGGAGTCGGCCAACTCCTCGTTTGAGTTTGTGGACACTCCGGTGAAGAAACCCCCTGGCTCCTCTGTGGATGCGAAAGTGGATGGGAAAAATAAGGTGGTGGTTCCCCCACTGAACTTCAACCTGCAGGGGAGCCTGGTCCAAAGGCGCAGCTCATCTCGGAGTCCCTCTGGATTAATGTCCTTTTTTAAGCGTCTTGGTGAAAAAACCAAGCCTGTCTGACTCAGACATTCGTCCAACACTTTGTTTGTTGTATGTTTGGTCGTTTTGTGAGTGACTTCCTCTTCCTTTTTAACTGTTCGTGATGTGTTCCGCTTTTGGCTGTCTCCATTTTACACTCACGTTTTAGACCACACAATGAACTTGGATTGGAGATATTTTAAATACCGGAGACTTGGACTTCTTTTAAAATGCCTCGGAATGGTAGTTTTACTTCACTCAGCCTGTTACCATGGACATACAAAGGTTGTTGTAATACCACAAAGTGTCCACTAAGTGGCAGTAGATAATAAGAAGGGCTCCTGAAAATACACTGCCACATGTTTTTAAATCATATTCAATGCATTTTATCTGATGTTGTTTTGTCTCTTAATTTATGTTTTACCTACCGTACTTGGCCTTATTAAATGTGTGCTTTTGTCACACAAAACATCTGAGCAAAGCTATTCCTGTGGTTCTCTCTAAGACAGCTTTCAAACTATTTCCAACGTGATCCTTTTGGCATGTTTTGGGCGACGTGATTAGGGTTAAGTATGACCAGGGTTTTAAATAGGTCAACGCAACAATGGCACCAGTTTCTCAGCGACGTGTAAGGGGCAGGCAGGCCTGCAGTGAACCAGAGAGAGAGAGCTTAGCCCTATAAAGACATCCAGGATTTATGCTGGGCACGGGCCAACACCTGGTGGTCTCCTGATAATGGGGTGTGACTGAGACGTCAGCATGAACCGTGCCAACCCAAAGCTCTCCTTTCCTCCATGTGTACGGTCTCTCTCTTCCTCTCTCCCTCTCTCTTTTCCCCCTCTCCCAAACTTTCACTCCTTCTCACTCTCTCTGTCTCTCTCCCTATGTCTTGCTGTCACTGTCTCTTTCGCTCATCCTTCTCCTTATCCAGTTGGCTTTTTCCAAAACAAACCTCTCTCTTGCCCCCCCCCCCCCTTCTGTCTGCTGCCCTTACCTCTCCTACCCCCTTGAGTAATGAGGGGCGTGAGGAGTGGTTGAGTGTAGGGGGGGTTTGGTAGGGAAAGGGATTAAAAGCCCCAGATTAAATGGGTTTGGGGGTTAAAATGAGATACAGCTGGAAACGGCAGGGGGTGCATGCATGTTTGCAAATAATGGTAGTGTACATTTAAAGTGGCAGTGATATATGTCTCGTATGTCTCACTGTCATGACTTTAGACATTCTCAAATGATGGATCACTGAATCCTCAATTCTCCACTGATTTTTGTCGCATCTGTTGAGTAGCCTAACCATGTGTGACACTGTGCCATTGTTTCTGTTTTTAGATCCTGTTACTGAAAAGCCTAATATTAACCAGACCCAGCTCTGAAAATGTAAAGCTTCACACACACACACACACACACACACACACACACACACACACACACACACACACACACACACTGTGTGCTCATCTGTCTGATGCTCATCAGAGAGATTGTCAGCCATGACAGTTGGGGTGAGGCCTGTCACCACACAGCCGTTGAGAGAGAGAGAGAGAGAGAGAGAGAGCCGCCCAGCTCGCCCTTCTTACTGTACAATCTGCCGCTGCTGCTCGACGAGCGGCTTGGCCCCCACCATCTGCCTGCACTATGCTGGATGCAGTCTCCATGGCAACCCACTCTCTCTCACAATGAAAGCCTGAGATGACTCGCCACTCTCCACCCCCCCCCCCCCCCCCTCCCCCTCCCCCTCCCACTCCCGCCCATCAGCAAACAAACAATGCAAGGCCCCTTAAACGCCACTGGCTCATCACTGGAGCCGGCAGCGCTACTACCTTTGTGCCTCGGTTTTACTGCAGCTCTGTTCAGTGGGGTCTCTTTGTAATATCAGATCTCTCTCTCTCTCTCTCTCTCTCTCTCTCTCTCTCTCTCTCTCTCTCTCTCTCTCTCTCTCTCTCTCTCTCTCTCTCTCTCTCTCTCTCAGGGAGCACTGCTAGACACATGCTCTTATACACACACAATGGCTATCAGAGAGATGGTCAGATGGTGACAAAGCTGTGAGGCACAGGACATCCTTTGTTATGATAGACAACCATTTGCCCTTTGTCTTTCACTTAGAGGTATTTCGGGGTGTTTTTATGACCTTCTGCACACACACACACACACACACACACACACATACCCACGGAGGCCTAGCTCATCTTCCCCTCAAATCCCAGCTGCTCGTGTTGTGTATTGTTGTGCAGCCTCCCCTCAGCCTAATCTCTCCTCCAGCCTCTCTCTCTCTCTCGGTCTTGTGCCGCGTCCATCCCATCCCATCCCATCCCTCCTTCCTGACGACGCTGTGGGCTCTACATGCTAATCAGCCCTGCAGCGCGAGGAAGCGAGCCTCCACCAGCCCACGGAAAACAAAGGTGCATTCACTCAGAGGAATCTACCTCATTAGTCGCACCACTAGGAAGAGCTACAAACAGGACTTTGTTATGTCATTCCTCCTCCTCCTCCACCGTGAATGCGCTAACGCCGGTCTCTTGTCTCTACGCCGTCGCTGTCTGTCTCTGTGTGCGTCTGTGTGTGTGTGTGTGTGTGTGTGTGTGTGTGTGTGTGTGTGTGTGTGTGTGTGTGTGTACGTGTGTGCGTGCGTGGGGGTGACAGAGGGTGATGCTGGAATTTCAACACATCTTCTCTTCAGGCAGCCGAGGTAGCAGCAAGCATCCTCTCTGACCTTTTATGGGCAGTGGGGGGTGTGTGCTTTTGTGTGTGTGTGTGTGTGTGTGTGTGTGTGTGTGTAGGCTGTAGCCCACTGCAGCAGACAACTCTGGCAACCCCATCGTCTCCTACAGCCTGGCAGTAGTGGGCGGATGCTAAAGCTTAGCCTATTTTGCATACCAGTGCAGCCATTGGTCCTAATGGCTCCTCCCATTCCCAACCTAGCCAATGAGCGCAGAACTTCAGCTCCATTCCGCTCTCGAGTCTCCCACCCCTCTATCCCTGTCCACTCTCCCTCTCTCGCCCACCGAGGACTGTTTCTCACTTCCCCCCCTTCTCCACGCCAAAGACCCCCCTCTCGCTCTTTCGCTCGCCCTCGCCTCTGACGTCTGTCGTCTGGGTTCGTCTTCTTCCCGGGGAGCGGTCGAAACGAGCGGATTTGACAATGGGCAACCTCCGGCGCGCCGAGCGATGCTGACTCTTCATCGGCTTCCAGCTTGAATCTCATGTGAGTACCCTCCTATAATCCTGCTCCTCCTTTGTCTCCCTGCATTGGGAGCGCTTGCCGTCTTCTTCTTCCTCCTCCTCCTCCTCCTCCTCTTCCTCCCCGTTTCTTTCCTCTTGTCCACAAATCGGTTCTCGTACGTGCATATGGCACAATACGGCGACGACCGAGGGAATGAATAATTCATTTGCACTATCTCATCTGACAGCTGCGTGGCTAGGGAATCTGGTGTTAGGGCAGTGATTTGCTTATTGTCTGTGGTGCATGGTCGAGTTGTCACACATACTAACGTTATGATGGAGCAAGCAGGATAGATGTGGATGGTGGAAAGGGGAAAAAAAGCTATTGTCTGTCGTCCTCTTTTGGTGGAGAGCTTCACATCTGTCTATTGAGAGTGACTGCCCGACTGGTGCCCCATGTTGCTTGTGTATGCATGTGGGCATGTGTGTATTGTGTGTGTGTGTGTGTGTGCGTGCGTGTGCTGCAGTGTTTGGGCAGGGCACAGGATGACAGTGGCTCAGGCTGACATGTTTCTTATTGGAGGTAGACTGTACCCCGTAAACAGGTTTTCATGCGAGGTGTGTAGTTTTCTGCTGCATTCTGTTTCTGGTTACTGGTTGGTTGAAATAATAATTCCATGTATAGCTAGTCCAAACCTTGATTTAAACTATGTACTGTTTATAGCTAGTCCAAACCTTGATTTAAACTTTTGAAATGTCTGTCAGACTATCATTTGTCTAGTTCCTTTTACAGCAAGGAGGATTTTAGACATGGTTTTAGTTGTGTCTTGTAGAACTAGTCCTCGTGTTCACACTGGCTCATGGCACATACAGTATGTGAATATATATCATTCAGGATGATATGAGGGTTGACCTGTGAGGCTTTAGTGAATGCTATTTTTTGCCACCCTGGGGTCACAGTCAGAGCAGGGGTCATGTGCGGATGTTTGGAGTGGCATGTCGTTGGGGCAGAGAGTCACCCCTGTTCTGAGGACAAACTGGTCTCCAGACCCCCCCCCCCTTATACCTCCACTCATGAACAGAGAGCTCAGGGCCTGTGGACCGGCTTCCTGGAACACCAAAGGCAGCCAGGCATTTGGGCTCACTGAGAAACGGTGTTTGGTTCTTCTGATGGAAAAATCCCCTGATAGTTGGAGTCCTTTTTAGATGAACACCATCCGATCTCCACTGAAGTCGGGACTGATAATGGGAACAGAAGTGTTTGTGTGTGTGTGTGTGTGTGTGTGTGTGTGTGCGCTCAATCTTGCGTCACGGCCCAACTGATAAACTCCAATGAGGTGAAGTCGGCGGCATGTGTGGAGCGGGCAGATTAACCAAACAAGCGTGTAATGGAAAAGATAGCTAGGCAATTACAGCCCAAATCACTAAATTACATTTGCTATGTCCAAAGCACTTTTTATCAAGGGCCAAGCATGTATCAGAGATGATCACTAACAGCCCATAATAAGCAGGCTGGTTCAGTAATGGTGGGAGTGGACCTCACGCGTGACACCACACCCCACCAGCAGCACATGGTCGGGCCGCGCACACATTTCAGATGTGTTATACTGTCTACTTCCAACTGAGTCATACGAAGAGGTCTTGGAGTCGGTGGTAGCGGTGGTGGTAGCATAATGGCTAAGGAGCTGGCTAGCATGCAGTAGCCTGAAAAGGTGTGGGTTCCATTTCTGGCTTCCAGTGTTGTGCCCTTGAGCAAGGGAGTTGCTCTGGGGACAAAAGCCCTTATAATTCACATAATAAGTCACTTTGGATAAAAGCTTCTGCTAAATGGATGGAATGAATGAATGCAAATGTAAAGTCTTAAGCCAAATTTAAAGGCAAGACTGGCAGTTAATTCTGGAACACACGTTGTCAGTCCATCACACTCCCAGTCCATCACACTGTCAGGTTCAGTCTGGTCTGGGGGTCTATCAGTGGGTCTCCTAGCTTTACCTCATATTTGGAGAACATAAACATTGCCTCCTACCCTGTGACTTGCCAAATTTCAGGTCAGGCTCCCTACAACTCAACATTTTGAATTGGTTTAATGTCGAAACAAAGCCTTCAAAATAAAAAGTTAAAAGTTTATCCCATGTTATATTTTGAAGTGGGGGTTCCTGACATGAACCCAACATCTGAGCAACTCTCCAAAGATTAAAATATAAGTGCAGGAAATAAGTGCTGTCAAAAGCCACTTTTCGGGCCGTCGATGTGAAATGGTCATTGTGGAAAGGGGCCAGTTGTTGGGGGGCCAGGCCAGGCCGGGCAGTGGAGGAGGCTGCTCAGCTGTCACTAATGGGAATATTATCTGTCTGACGCCGCGTGGAATAACAGACTGCACCTTGGGTGTTAACAGCCGCTTGCCCACGGCTGCAGCTGGCTGGCTCGGGGGGCTCCGCGGCTTAGTCCAGTGATCTGCGGCCACCCTGCCACGACTGGCCCGCTCGGCTGCCCTCACTCGAGTCCAAAAGGGGGTGTGTAGTGAGCGCTAGATCTTCTGCCTTTTGACTGTTTGCTTTCTTTCTCAGAACTCTTGGCAGAATTTTTATATCTCTAATCTCAAGACTAGCTCTTTTGAGGTCTTTTTTGACTTCTCTCTTTCTCTATCTCTCTCTCTCTCTGTCTGTTTGTCAGTCCTTCCCTCTTTCTCTCTCTTTCTCTCTCTCACTCTCTCTCTCTCTTTCTCTCTGTCTAACTGCCCCCCCCCCCCCCCCCCACACACACACAGGGTCTCTCAAACACACACTCACTATCTCCCTCTTTCCCTCTCTCGTACACACACACACACACAAAGTACTCTTTGACAGACGAGAGCATCTGTCGGGGGGGGGGGGGGGGGGGGGGGGTGCAGGATCCTGCCTGTCAAACGCCTCCAGAAAGGCGGGCAGAGGCCTCTAGTCAAAACAGCCATAGACTCGTCGTCCTCCCTGTACAGCAATGTCTTGTCCCTGCAATCTAATACACAAAGGAAAACGACGGTTCTCTCTCCAATTCAAATGAATGCCCAGCAGAGTGTTTATCTCAGACCAGTGAACGTCCCGCCGACTCGTTCCTTAAGAGGATGTCCAAGCGAAGCATTTCCCGTAACTTTTCGCCAAGGTTTGCCATTACTCTTGAGCCATAGTCTGGTGTCTTTTGGACCTCCTACCATCAGATAAATGAGATGCAGTTTCTCAGGGAACATTGCGCTTGTCCTCGCATGACTATTTGGAGTGCAGTTAGTGTCAGACAAATAGATAGTCTTTCCTCCAGCAGAGCAGCAATTATTAGACGACTTTTACACAGTCAGGCTTCCACCACTCATGATGGGATCACACTTACAGCCTCATTTTTAATTCTTTCAGTGCGACTGAAAAGCTTCTCTCTCTCTCTCTCTCTCTTCCCTTTCGACATTGTTCTCCTGTTGCCTGACATCTATTGAAGGATGTCTGTGATCATAACACAGCGCTTTGTTGCCTCTGTCTTCCAGCTCTAAAAAGGACCTGATTTGATTCTGTGCAGAATGCCAGAGTCTCATCAGCATCAATTAAAAAAAAAAAAGTCAATGCCACCCTGGCAAAAAATCATATTAGGTCATGTAGTCTATACTGGATAGTGTTATAAAGGCTGGCTGACTGTTGTTAACTCCCTTGGGGAGTTTTATGTTCGAATACCACAAATAGCTAAATGATAGCTAGATAAAAAGCATAGGCTTTCACCCCATCCTTTTTATCTCTCAGCCTTGCTTTTTAAAATGAACATCACACGTCATTCTGGTATTGATCAAACAGCAGGGTGTTTGCTCCATCTCAAGATGAGGTTTTTTTTTTGTTTAATCCCTGTTCTGTATTCTCTCTCCACCCCCACCTGTACCCCCCCCCCCCCCCCCCACCTGCACCCCACCCCCACCACACCACACCACACACACTCACACTCTCATTACTGTGGCTCTCTCTGTCCTGTGTCTTCCTTGAGTACCTGAGGATGAGTGCTGTAGTCTGGACACTGGAGGTGCAGGAGGGCTGGGCTCGTCTGGGCTGCCTCTCTTTGCCTCGCCGTGTGAAGACAGGCATGTCGCGCTCATTTCCATATGAATCCAATAGTGGTGACATAGCGGAACCATCCGTCACCAGTAAATCAATAAACATGCGCCATGTCTCTGTGTGTGTGTGTGTGTCATGTGTGTGTGCATGCAGGAGTGTGTGTTGGGCTGTGTAGGTGTGCCAGAAAGGAACTGTAGTGATCATGTGTGTGTGTGGGTGTGTGTGTGTGCGCGCGCGTGTGTGCTGATTGGAGTGAGGGCGGTGCCCACTCTCACAGTGGAGCATCGTTTGACCTTTTGTGTGTCGTCTGCAGTACGTACGCATCCCTCTGCAGACAATGAACAGGCAGCCATGCCATGTGCTTGGGATGTCTCCACACCTTCCTGTCGAAGACATTCTGCTGACTAGTCTCGTGGGCTGCATTCTTCTCCTGAACTCATGTAAAGAGGCAAAGGAATAACTTGTCTGTTGCTGTTCTGTGTCTTCTGCGTGATTACAAACCAGTTTTATAAAAAAGTCAGATAATATGTCTGCATGTGTTGACTGTAACATTATTGGCTTGTTTAGCATCTTACAGTGCTAGTTGCAAGCAGACCTTTTTTTACAGCTGTACCCTCTTTACACAGATTCTTGTGGACTCCTCCCCAGCACATTGTCCCTTAGTCTAGACACACACACACATCTAATGGAGTGATCACACACACACATGTGGGAGGACAAAAAAATCCATCCAAGCAGCCTTCCGTTTCTGGTCCTCACTAGACCTTCTCGGCTGCGGTGTGTGTGTGTGTGTGTGTGTGTGTGTGTGTGTGTCTGTGTGTCTGTGTGTCTGTGTGTCTGTGTGTCTGTGTGTGTGGGGTCCTACAGGCGGACGTCTCTTGCTTCTGGACACTTCAGCGCCAGCCTCGCCACACACATGGCGGTGCGCCGCATGGCCGCTGCTGCTGCAGTAGCGATGGGAGTTGGAGAGGGAGATAACATCATGCAGCCACAGCACAGGCTCCATGAGCCACAGAGACAGGCGCACTCACTCACACACTGCATATAACACAGTCCAGAGCCCACCGTCCCGCACGGCGCTCTGTGTATGCCAACGGTGGAGTATAAAAGCATTAGAACTTCTGTACCGTGGGAAATCAACTTCAGGATAATTAAGAAAATGCTAAGTGTGCAGCTAGGACGACCCCAGGAGAGACTGTGAATGAGGGAGATTGTTATACAACCAGAGGCTAAACTGGCAGGGATAAAGCTCCCTCTATATCTCCGTAAATTGCAGTTCTACAAAAGAAAACATTATTTTATTTGAAAGAAACTTTGTGAACAGGTCATGGACTCAGAATCATACTGCCCCCCCCCCCCCCCTACAACCATCAGCGGTAAATATTTTCACAACTTCTCGATCAACCTCTCGATCTCTCAATCGTCTTCCTCAATTTTGTCACAGTTCTCCACGGGGCCGGGCGCTTTCGGTCAGCCCTTTTAGAGAGCCGCGCATGTGAGCGAGCGTGCCCTGACAGGGGCGGCGTGAGTAAGTCCAGACCCGTCCCACAGGATGTGAGAGGCGAGTGCAGTGGGACGCCGGCGTCGCGTCCTGTTGTTGTTGTGATTGATCGGCTGCCCGCGGTCCAGGGCCTCGCTTCAGAGAGAGAGAAAGAGAGAGAAAGAGAGGGAGAGAGGGAAAGAGAGAGGACCTCTGGATGACCGCCCTGTGCCAGCGCTCCCCTCCGGAGCCTCCAGAAGAGCTTGCTTTACACCGAGACTTTATTTTCAGAGCCGCCGTGGCGACACTTACGTCCTATGTGGTCTGGCTCTCTTCTCTTTTCTCTTTCCAAGCCTCCCCACCCGTCTCAAAAGCCTCCCCCACCGTACATGGTGTACTGCACAAAACAATGGCCGCCCAATAAGTTTTTTTTTTGCTATAGCGTGTTAACTCTGCCAAAACCTCTGTTGAGGAATATTTAAGGTGTTACACAAAAGGTTAGGGTTCGGTACCATAGGAATCAGCAATTAAAGTAGCAATTAGTGACTTATAAGCTATATTTTAATTGTGATGAAAGATGATTCTCCTGAACTTTTAGGTGTAGCGCTTAGGTTTAAGTACTGTGTCTCTTGGCATTCAGCCGCACTTAAATGTAAAGTGAGCTTAATTGGGCCTTCTACCTTCCCCTCTCCTGTTTCTCTGCTTGGATCTTCTTGTCCTGATTGACAGTATAATGAAGCCACTTATTTGAACATCTGGGGAGCACCGTAAACCCGAGCAGCAGATGCATTTATAAGGAGAAGACGAGTGTTACGCAATCATAGGGTTGGGTCACTTTGTGCTGCATTCTGTCAGGAGAAACAGTGCAGTTGTGTAACTGATTATCTCCACTGGCTGACAAAGGATCAGAACAGTGCATGGTATCAAAGCAAAAGCACTGCGGGGGAACGCTGTGGGAGCCTTAGCTGGATGTGTACTGGTGGTGGTGGTGGTGGTGGTGGTGGTGGTGGTGGTGATGGTGGTGCTGGTGGTGGTGGAAATGAGGAGATAAAATAAGCTTGTAAGCTTATGCAATGTCTTCCTAGGGTGGGCACAAGTTATAAGGATGGGCAAAAAATATCAATATCGGACACACTATGTTAACACATGCACACACACACGCACACACACACACACACACACACACACTGTGTATAGACACACACTGTATCTGTACACACACACATTTATACTGTATACACACACATACACACTGTGTATAGACACACACTGTATCTTTACACACACACAATTATACTGTATATACACACACACACACACACACACATGCACACATACATGTACAGTACTGTTTACACACGCACACACAAAAACACTGTAGAAAAGATAGCTGCAGGCTAGTGTGCTTTTTGCTCCCCTGACCTTACCTTTTGGCATGCAGACAAGCTGTGATTGACTTCAGGACTCTCAGCCTTGTTTACAGTCCAAGCATGCCTTTCACCTTCCTCCTCCTCCTCATCTTCCTCCTCCTCCTCCTCCTCCTCCTCTTCCTCCTACTATTCACTCCAAACGAGGTCGGCTTTAAATAAAACAGCAGACAAATGAACGAACATACCGGGGCAGTGGTGCATGGCTTGCCCCCGAGTTTCCTCCATGCTATAGTGCATCGGAGGGCTCTCTCCATCTCCCCTGGTAAAAGGCCCCTGACAGTGTGCATTCATGGTCAGTCTACTTGCTCCAGATTTACTTTTTAGCGTTTTAAATGCATTGCATCACCTGAATCCCACTCTTGCAGTCCTCCACAGTGACTGGTAGAGTCCTGCGCTGTACTGTACTGTAAGCTTCAGTGTGCTGGGAAGTTTTAGCTTACTGTACTGTAATATTTTTTACTCATTGTATATTGCAGGGATCACATCCTCTCTGTCGTTCTGCATCAGTGCTCAGCCCAATCTGGTCTGAATGTCCCTATTATTCTTCTCTCAAACCCTTGGCATTTGGGTTCCTGCGCAGTGCCATATTGTAACTCTACATTTGTTGTTTTCCAGTACATCTACTTTACTGTATCCCTGATTTCCATCTGTAGCTGAATGCATCAGTGGGTTCGGTTTCCTCTCCTCAGCCCAACTCCTAGCATTGTGTATCCACCCGTAGCCCATTTGGCTTCTTCTTCTTCTCTTTCTCTCTCTTTCTCTCTCTCTTTCTTTCTCTCTCTCTCTCTCTCATCAGCTCCTTCAGACCGATCCTGACCTGAGTGTGACTCCCGGTCTCCTCCACGGCTATTTGTAGTGCCCTGTACGGTGACCCAGACCGAAACCGGATCAGACATATTTTGGGCTCCGGCTGCTCCATTTCGTACTGCCAGGTTCTTGCGCTGATAAACGACTTGGCCTTTCCTGCTTCACTTGTGTTCTGACTTTCTCAGCCTCCCCCATCAGCCTCTTTCTCTTCTCCTGCAGTCTCCATTAATGCATGTCTTGGCAACGGGCACGTTCCATATGGCTCTGGTTCCTCAGGTGGAATGGCGGCCCGGTCACTGCGGTCCACTGAACTGCTCTGGAAAATGATACCGGACCTGTCGTCTGTTTTTTTGGGTGGCCTCAGTGAGACTGTGAATCTGAGGTCATCTGTGTTAAGGTCGTTGATGAAAGATATCTCCCTGAGTGTAGGCAGAGCTCTCCAGCAGGTTGATGACGATGATGATAATAATGATGATGATGTCTCCATTGTGATAACTGATGACTGCCGCAGACAGATAATGTCTTCATTTCTGTGTGCCTATTTATAAGCTTGAGAAACTGCCAGTCGGCAGGCATCATCGTCACCAATTTCCATCACCACCGGCACCATTACCCGAAGACTACCTGCGACTCGCAAGCACCCTGGGAGGTGGATGCTGCCCACTGTGTCCCCCTATGACTCAGACTCCATCTACCCCTCCCCACTCCGCCCCCCCCAGCCCCCCCGGCCCCCGTCCTCAGCAGACGCGCCCAGCCAGCAGCCCTCTGAAGCTGCGCTTACGCAACGCCTCGCATCAATAATTGAGGCCCCCGATGTGAGACGAATCTGGCTGTTTGCTCAGTCACTGCCTTTAGCACCTAATGTAGACCGTCAGGTGAGGTGTACAGCGCATTTTCACACAGCAAAATGAAGGCAGGCAGACGGATAGCCACACCATACATCTATTAGTCATAGCTAACAGAACATTTGCTTGGCCCCCTTTCCCATCCTGGCACATTCAAAGCGCACGCTCACTGACGAATAAGTCACAGAGCCCCAATTCTGATCTGTACGCTGGGAGAAAGGAAGCAGGAATCCATGGGAATTACGTGCATGAAAGCAGTCTTTTTGTCGAAGCCCCATTTCCCAAAAAAAAGCAGGGGCCTTTAATTCCATTAGGATTTTGGAGGAGAATTCACACCTTCGGAAAAGACTGGCGGCCAGTCAATCCGCATAGATGAAGCTTCAGTAGGAAGATTTCTCTGAATCAAAGCCTGCACCCCCAATCCCATTAAGCTGGAGTCAGCAGAGAATGGCTTTATGATTAGGATATTACTCATGTCATTAGAAGTGCACCAGCCCACATGGGTGTTTTGACACAATGTAGCTTAACGTCTTTAGCAATTTAAATGGCATGCAAACTATGCACATTTCTGTTCTTTTGGGGAGTCTTTTGTAGATTTTTACTGTCCTCCAATGTTCTTGGTATATTGGGAACGAGATGATAAACACACCTGGCATTCATACCAGCTGCGTGGATATTTCATTTACATTTATTTATTTACAGTACCTGTAGTGGATACATTTTATCCAAAGCAACTTACATGTGTTACATAAGTATGTCAATTATATTACAAGGGCCTTTGTCCCCAGAGCAATTCAGGTTTAAGTGCCTTGCTCGATGGCACAACGATGGAGGCCAGGTATTATACTCACAACATTTCTGGCTACTGCATGCTAGCCCAGCTCCTTAGCCACAACGCTACCACTGCCCCATTACACTTGGTAGCTGAATGCTTTGGGCTGACTGTCCTGTAAAACTGCAAAAAACAGTTTTTATTAGTGCCTCCAGACTTGCCAATATATATCAAAGAACATCTTTGAAAAGAAGTATTCGCTCATACAAAAGTCTACAGGCTTTTCAGTTTGCTTTGTGTCGTATAGCCTTTTGGAGATTTCAAACAGCATTTTAAAAAGACCCAGACAAGACTCTGAAGAAGCTGTAGATGAGCTATGTCTAGTCAGGTGAGCGAGTGTGCGTGCGTGTGTGTCTGTGGGTGCACTTGAGTACAGGAGAGCGTTAAGCTGTATGTGTTAGTGTGCGTACATCTGTGTACGTGTGCCCCATGTACGTGTGCGTGTCTAGAGGGTGTCTTTTTTTTTTGCGGGCGGCGAGACACTGGTGTCCAGACGTTTCACAGAGGCTTTGACCGCAGGGGGTCATTAAGCCCATTAACCCAGAGTGGGAGCGTGTTGCATATCACACAAAGGCCTGCAGGCCATTGTCTCACTATTAGCATAATGCTGCCTGCTACTAAAAAAACATTTTAATTAAATGTTTTTATCTGGACTGACTGAAGCCTGTTACAAGCATGTACGACAAAAATAAAAGCTTTAATGTGGCTCATCTCTGTTGACGTCGAGGCAGCATTTACTGCTGCTGACAGTAGCAGTTGGAAAGGAATGCTTTTATTCATGTTCCCTATGTCATGAATAAATGGCTGACCGTCTCATAAGGGGTGATGATGGGCCTGTGATCATGAATCATACTAAAGTGGCTAGATAGCCTTCATGCCCCTAAATGGCATGTTAGTCACTTAGCGTCGACTAATTCCTGACTCTTTAACAAGATGACGATGATGATCTGTTCAGCACTTATCTGTTTGTTGAAAACAGTTAGCCTCTTTCACAGTTATCAGTGACTGTAACAGTGCAAGTACTGAGTAAGTTAACAAGGAAATCAGATCAGTGGTCTAACAGTGAACAGTGAGGCTGAGCTCTGATTAACATAATCTTGAAGGACTGAGCTATAATCAGAGCTATTACCGTAGTAACACAGCCACTGCAGCAGAGGGGATCATATTCTGGACTTGGGTCTTGTCCTTGCCCCCCCCCCCCCCCCCCACACACACACACACACACACACACACACAACCCCCACGTCCACCCCAGGATACTTCCTTCAGCCGGTTCCTGTGAAGTGATTTAGCAGATCCATTTCAGAAATCCAAGCGCAAGCGCTTCCACCAAAAACTGCTTTTGGCGAGGAAGTTTGATACATGTGTTTACGGAGAAGATTGTTTTTCTGTGATTCACTCACTGCCTTTTGAAGTCTGCTCAAGGCAGCGGTCGCTTCTTTTTCACCAAATACATATCCAGTTGAAACAAAGGTCATCCATTTATGCAAGTTAAAAACGAATTGACCAGAAGTCCCTAAAGCACCAGAGCACACACACTTGTAGTGAGAAGTGGTCAGCAGAAATGAAAGGAATGTGTGTGAGTGAGTGATTTCGAGAGAGAGAGAGAGAGGAAGAGAGAGTGAGAGAAGAAGAGAGAGAGAGGGGGATAGAGATAGAAAGATGAAGTGTGAGAAATGGTGAGCCCACTAGAGGGTGGAGCCTGACGGGGACGGCTTAAGCGGGTGTGTGCAGTGTGATCTATGGAGCTGTTCAGCTGCTCCTGTGTAGCGTCGGAGGGCGGGAGAGCAGAGAGGGAAAAGAGAGGAAGAGTGTCAGGAAGAATCAGCAGTTAAGGGTGGTGTGTGTGTCTGAGAGAGAGCGAGCGAGAGAGTGAGGGAGAGAGTGAGAGAGAGAGAGAGAGAGAAAGAGAGAGAGAGAGAGATCTGTAGTGTTTGGGCTGTACTGCAAGGGGTCAACCTGGAGCCTGCTCAACCTACTCAAGACTCCCTGAGCACCAACTGAGGGTGGCATAGAACAGTGCTTTTGGCTGCGTGTGTGTGTGTGTGTGTGTGTGTGTGTGTGTGTGTGTGTGTGTGTGTGTGTGTGTGTGTGTGTGTGTGTGTGTGTGTGTGTGAGGGAGTGAGTGTGTGAGAAGGCGAGGGAGAAAGCGAGGGAGTGAGCTCAGGGCCAGGGAGTAGTGAGCCAAGTCGGAGACTCAGGAAAGAATGCCATTGTTCTGGCTGCTCTGCATAGTGCATGGAGAGGCAGCTGCCACAAGGAGTGGGTTTATGGTAGCCCACAAGGAAGTGTACATAACCTATCGGCTATCCTTTTCCTACGCTCTCTCTTCTCTCTCTCTCTCTCTCTCTCTCTCTCTCTCTCTCTCTCTCTCTCTTCCTCCCTTCCTCTATCCCTCTAACTCTCCTCCTCTCATGTTCCCGCGTCTGAGCAGAAAAGACAGGCAGGTGGTTCTCTCCCACTGAGCTCTCTCTCTCTCTCCCTCTCCCTCTCCCTCTCTCTCTCTCTCTCTCTCTCTCTTTCTCTCTCGTTCAGCGTCTACTCCCTAGCCAGCTGGAAGCCTGTGGAAGGAACTGGGAGGAGGATTGTGTGTGTGTGAGTGTGTGTGTGTGTACGTACGTGCTGGGAGTTGCCATTTTAAGACTTCCCTTTTTCCCCCTCTCTCACCGCCGAAGCTCCGTGTTTTAGTTCAGGCTGTTTGTGTGTGTTGAGCAAGAGAAAGAGATCGGCCAGAGAATGAGAATGGTTGGTCTCCCTTTAGTCTGTCTGTCTGTCTGTCTGTCTGTCTGTCTATCTGTCTGTCTGTGTGTCTGTGTGTCTGTGTGTCTGTCTGAGGTGATACTGCTGTCATGTCCGCTCTGTCTCTCTGACAGTAATAATTAGTAATCTATAGCTAGAGGTCCACAGACAGAGAGAGGGAGAGACTGAGAGAGAGAGAGAGGAAGGGAGGAGAGAGGAAGGAGAGAGAAAGAGAGAGAGGGAGAGAGAGAGAGGAACCCGCCCACAGCACACAGTGAGCAGAGCTGAGCTGAGGGGCGTAGTTCAGTGCTGCTCCGCTTCCATCAAAGACAGCTCGGCTCCTCGGCTCCCCGCCCTGAAGCAGCCTCTCTCTCACACACACTCACACTCAGACTCACACTCACACACACACGCAGCCCGGCTTTCTAGGGAGGAGGTGGGAAGGAGAAAAGGGAGCGAGAAACATCTTTCATACGCGCCGCTAGGATGGAGCTCGTCTAGGACCCCTGGAGTCCCCGGCATTGGGGGGGAGGCAGGCAGGCAGCCATGGCTGCCGTAGCAACGGAGGGTGAGTCGGCATTTCCTCTCCTGTCGGCGTCCTGCCGCCCCGCTTCCCCCCCCCCCGGCGGCTATTGTGCTGGGGGGCCACCGGGATTACGGTCGTCCAGGTCACGACCCGCGGCGGCGCGGGTGCGACATTAGCATAGGTTAGCCCGGTTGGCGGGGCTAAACGTGGCGCGGGTCAATTCAGCCCAGACGGGAGGTTGAATGAATGGCTTTGTGTTACCCCATGTGGAGGCAGCTGCGTTCATTTTGATGCTCCCGGGGCATTGCATTTACAGCCCTGCTGGGTATTTGGTTTAATGTGGTGAGCTGCTCTTTGGAATCTGGTCTTTTTCTGGTGTTTTTTCTGCTGTTGAAGTGGACTAATGCCTTTGCCAGTCATCGTGAAGATGAAGATGAAAAGCAGATCTTTTCTCTTTGGCGTGTCTGTCGTTAGAGAGTCTGAAATGCAGCCTTATGAAAAGGTTTACTCAGGATGTGATGAGATGAAGAGACTGTGAAGAGACCACTCACTTTGTCTACTCTCTCTCTCTCTCTTTCTCTTTCTCTCACTCTCTCATGTGTTTCTGATATAAACCTTCCAAATAGTATAGGAATGGTCTGTGCACAGACAAATAATTTGGCCTCAGTGGTTCACAGTAGCAAGCCACACTGCAAGTGTGTGGGTTTGATTTATGTAAGCAACATTTTAGCATATTCCTCCGGTCTTAACCGATCGTATCCATAGTGACTGATCTGCTTCATAACCTGTAATTTGACAGCTGCCTTTGACATCAGTCATATCAAAGGTATTGCCTATTCACACGGATGGGATAAGCCTATTAGATATCCTAGCTGTAAAATAATGTGGCTTTTTATTTGCTTTATATGTGCAAAACATATGTTTAATGCTAACAAAGGAAACTTATAATACTGTAAGCTAATCCTAAAGTAATAATGCATACTGTAGGTTTGTTAGTGTTAGATGCACACATTACAGTATACAGTGCAAGGAGGACCATATTCTTCCAGCTATTATCTGAATCCATCGAAGAGTTGGAGCACTTCTATGATTACAGATTTTCTTGAAAGACCAACGTTAACCTCCACATGAGAGGACAGTATTCAGGTAGCCGTGGCAACGGCACATTTTGAAACAATTTGCGGCGTGGCCTTAATATGACTCGGATTGGCCAACGGGGATTCCGAGATGCTATCTTCCATGTGAGGGCTTTATCAGGGAGAGGGTGTGGTCTGTGGCAGTGAAGGAGAGGCAGAGTGAGACTGAGACTGTGGGCTTCCCAGCAGGTGCAGAGCTGGGAGATTTAAGATGAAGGCTTTGTTAAGAGCAGGTGCAGGGAAGGAGTGGGGTGGGGTGGGGGGGGGGGGGGTTCTGTCTGCAGTCCTGACATGGCATGGCAAGATGAGTCTCCAGGGGCATTCTGGGATGCTGGAGGCTGCTGAGGTTTGGGGTTTCTGAGGGTGAGCACACAGCAGGGTGTTCTAGCATGAAAGGCCTTTTTTCTGGGGTGGGATTGTTTTTTTTGTTGGGGCTTTATAAAAATAGACTGCACCCTTTGGCAGAAACAGAGGGGCTACTGACAGTTTGACTGTGGATGTTTGCTTAAACGTGTTCAACGTCCTCTTCTAATTAACTGCTGTGAAAGCATGGGTTCATAGATATTCTCTCTCTCTCACTCACACACACCACACACACACACACACACACACACACACACACACACACACACACACACACACACACACACACACACACACACACACACACACACACACACGTGTGTGCATGCACACTGGAGAGATTGAGAATTTGAGAGAGGGAGAGGGAGAGAGTTGGAAAAAGATGAGGAGAGTGAATGAGATGGATCAGGGAAAAGAGAGAAAGAGAGAAAGAGAGAGCGAGATCAGATTCATATTATGTCCACACTGCAGAAAATGAGAAAATATGCAGTTGTCACAGACACAGTTACTTTGCAGAGAACTCAGCGGCAAGTTAGACAGATACAGTAAATAAACTCATGTCTATATCACCTCCTTTTGCATTTGTCGTTTGCACACCTTTATTTAACACAGCGCACATGTACATGCATACAATTTTTTAGTTTCACTTTGCAGTGTCATGTGGTTGGTCCCCTTTTTTTTCGATCTGAAGAAGGCCCCGGACCGAATCGAGTTAATAGATACATCGATATGAAGCCAGAGTGCGTGGCATTTCTCTACCCTCTTTAAGTAATTGACCAGTGGCCAGCACCTGACCAACAGTCCATAGTGTGCATTACATTTGCCGTTTACACTCATTATTCCATTATTCCATACCTGTTCTGAACTGACCCCCTGGTCTGTCGACATCAAATTCCATTTTGCTTATTCAGACGTTCGCATTGTCCCTGCCAGCAAAATGCCCTTTTCATGCTCTTATCTGTAAGGCTTCATCTTGTAATCACGAGCCGCAGTGAAAACGAGTGGTTTTTATTTCATCCTTACATGCCCCTGTCTCCCTCAGACGAGTGTGTGTGTGTGTGTGTGTGTGTGTGTGTGTGTGTGTGTGTGTGAGGTGAGTGAAGGCTGCTTAAAGGCTCAGTGACTCCATCAGCCTGGGCTCTGTGCATAATGCTCTCCTCCTCATCTGGTCATTAGTGCAGCGGCGGGGCTCAGACTGCGCTCCAGATGAAAGACCCTGGTGCGGCGGTGGTGGTGGTGGACCACAGTGGCCAGGTCAGGGGCTACGTTCTAATGGGCACATCACCGCCTCCGCCTCCGCAGCCCCAGCCCCAGCCCCAGCCTCAGTCCGCTTTTATATATGTGACCCTGTAAAGCGGAACCAGTCGTTTCGGTAAAATTAATTAAATTAAGTTATTGTGCTCACGTGATCGGCCATAAACTAAGCTTTCCAACGATATGTATATCGAGGGTATTAGACAAACTATCGCTAAGATGACAGCATCCAAAGTTGACATGGTTCTCCTGTCACGATATGCCAGAAGAGGAGAAATCACCTTTTTAAGCGGCGCGTGCACAACGGGAATGACAGCAAATGTGTTGAATCTTCGCCGGGTTTAACAGTCAAAACGTATGTTTTTCCGTGAAATGCGTTCACGATATGAAACTGTAGACTGTGTACAGTCGAATTAGGCGAAAACGTGAAATTCAACATTTTAACCCGGAAGTTTGTTATTGTTGATTTTCTCAAAATAACGTTGTGCGCAAAACGACTGATTTCGCTATGAATGGTCACATATTCTTGTTGTTCTGCGCTCTGTCTGGACATCTAAAATAGGCCTCGTATCGGAGGACATTGGCTGGCACGTGGCGCCTGTCACTATGATGGGTCCCAGGCTGTGATGTGTCATATGCCCCCCCCCCTTGCGTGCGCACACACACACACACACACACACATATCCCACCTCCCCCCTGAGAACACTGCCCTGCTTCATCAACACAAAGCCGTCCCCTTAAACCGGCATGGGAGTTCCGCGGAACGCCATTGTGCGGAACCTTCTCGAGTTACCGGAGCACTTTGGCCACGGAGCCAGAACGAGCGTGTGAGCGAGGGGGGATTTGATAAGAAAGCTGCGCGCTAGGCCAGCGAAAGGTCAAGCTGTCGGGAGTCTGAATAGCCGGCGCTGGAAAGGCATCCTGCTGTGGCGAAAACAAGAGTGGCTGCTGCTGTTGTTGTTGATGATGATGTTGCTGTTGGAGAAGCTGGTTTAATCCTCTCTTTATCTGAGCTCGAGTGACACCGGGACCACTGCAGATGGGGAGATGTGTGTCATCCGCGTAAACAACAAAGCTGCTCTTGACCCGGTGGTGAAACTTAGCTGGGCTCTGCCTCCCCCCTGCACTAACTCACTCTCTGCCTCGCTCGCTGGCACACTGTGGGACAAGGGTGTGTGTGCGTGTGTACAGTATGTGTGTGTGTATGTGTGTGTGTGTGTGTGTGTGTGGGGGGGGTCTCTGTTTGAGGAATTATAATCTGTAATTCTGTAGTTTGCTGCATATCCAGCTTTACTGTATCCAATTTAGGGCATGAACTGAAATGTTTATACATCAGTTACAGATTTCTGGAGTTGGGAAAAGAAAGATTGAGATCTAAAAAAAAGTGTTTGTGTATGAGCCATCATGAGAACTGTAAACATTTAGAGATGCTGTGACCTTTACCCATAATGTTTATTCCTATAAATTGGCTCCAAGCAATATTTGAATTTAGTTAAATTTCTTTTATTGTTTGTCTTAATACAATTAAAAGCAGATGTATTTTGCTGTACGTGTGTACATGTCTAAGGGGGGGAATTTCTGAGAAAGTGTGTGTGTGTGTGTGTGTATGTGTGTGCGCGTGTGTGCGCGCCGTGTGTGCATCTGTTTTGATGTTTGTGTGTCAGCAGGAGAGACAATGTATAAAGTTGTGTATGTGTACAGTTGTTTGCGTGTGTACAGTATACGTGTGGGTGTTTTGTCATCCTGTATGTGTATGTGTGTGTGTCTGTGTGTGTGTGTGTGTGTGTGTGTGTGTGTGTGTGTCTGTGTGTGTGTGTGTGTGTGTGTGTGTGTGTGTGTGTGTGTGTGTGTGTGTGTGTGTGTGTGTGTGTGTGTGTGTGTGTGTGTGTGTGTGTGTGTGTGTGTGTGTGTGTGATGTGTCATCTGGCTGTCCTGGCAGGCAGGCGGGGGAGAGAGAGAGAGATGGATGTCTTCTCATAAGCCCACTGCTGGTTCGGGTAATTAGCTTGCACTGGAGCTTGGCCTTGCGGTCTTAATCACAGCTCCTCGTTTTTCTTCCCGCCCATTAGAACCTGTCGCACTTCAGTCCCCAACTCCGCCAACAGCCCGGGGCTCTTCCTCTTCCGCCACACTCTGTGCAGCGCTGCCCTGTTTACTTACAGTAGCGTCGGCCACCTTCACTGACCGGCTGTGGGGAGACCTGTCTAGAATAGAGGAGTAGGCCGTCAGTCTAAAGTGGAGTGGTGTCAGGAATATTTGAGAACATGGCTTCAGGATTTGTCTCTCTTTGTTTCTGTGTCATTATTTTGTCTCCCATATTTTTGAGACAATGCCTGCTCAATGCATACATTTCTAATTGATTCTCTGCTGTACTGTATGTCGAATGCAAACATAAGAAAATGATTCTTTGTCTTTGTACATGCCTGTTTTTTACATATCTCTGTATCCATCTCATCTGACCTCATAATGGTTGTATACCGCTGGCAAAACAGCAGTACTACTAATGAAACAAAACAATAGGAAAGACATTTAACCCCATGTCCTCTCCGCTGTCTCCTCAGGTTGAGCGGTGCCAGTGGCGTCTCGTCCTCGTCTCGTGAATGTCTCTCACCATGGCCAAGCGTGAGACCGGCAGCACCAGCCCTGTGGTGCGGCAGATCGACAAGCAGTTCCTGGTGTGCAGCATCTGCCTGGATCACTACCACAACCCCAAAGTGCTGCCCTGCCTGCACACCTTCTGCGAGAAGTACGTGTACCGCTCACACAACAAACAACACCAACACCCGGTCCGTCTTGCTCAGCCAAGAGCCTCCCGGATGGGCTTTTGTTTTCTGGTCCCGGGGAGCTTTTTAAAGCTCAACATACACAATCCTGATAACAGACGTTCTTTAATCCACAGAAATCCATGATGCTTCTGGGGCATGTCTCCTTAGATGAAATGTCTGAGGTCTCCACAAAGCTTTCAGAATTCAAGGGTTCTTTTTGACATTTTTGTTCGCCTTTTTCAGTCCAAATAGCAGAAGCTCCAGATACACATCTCTATCAGAGTTAACTGTCGAAGCAATTCCTAACAGTATTTATGGGGAAATGACCTGGGGGTTAGCTTCTATTGAATGCATATGTTTACATTCACTCATTTGTCAGTCATGTCTTAACATAATCCATTAGGTATGCTGGGGGAAATTATAGTCTGACTCCAGTCTAACTCCACTGGCTGGGTTATGATTTCACTAGGGTGAACAAACACTGAGGTTTAGTGCCGTCTTCTAGAGCTTGGAGATAAATATGTCTCTCTACTGAATAACGAAACTAGCTTTTCTGGTGACTAGCCCTGTTGGAAATGAATTATCCTGAAGGCTTGAGCTTCAGCCCGGCTCAAACCCATGTCACTCTAAAATTCACTTGCCCCCAAGGATGACTTAGATTACAGAGTTACATGTAATTCTGCCATGACCCCTTTACGCCTCCCCTGATGTACACAATATATACTGTAGTCCTCGATGTATAAATAAAGAAGACATTGGGAAACTGGCACAAATGTAGACATGTTTTGAGTCCTACTCTCTAGCTACTCTTCTATGCTTTGCGCAGCTTTCGCACCAGTATCCATAATTTATTTTTGCCTCAGCAAAATCACATTATCCACGGTTTCGCTTCTCTGCGGTGCTATCTGGATGCTGGCTGACCCCCTTGGACTCCTGAAAAACTCGGCCACGCTCCATTACCTGCCAATAACGAGGCGGTGACTGGGGTTCGAATAGCAATTAAGGGTGCCCCCTTACACCCTGCGGTCCTTTTAAGAAAAATGATACTATGACATCAGCCTGACTTTACAAGAGTAATAAACCCCCCCCTAAAAATAGGCCAGGAAGAGTGAGGATTGAATAACAGAGTGAAAAACATGCTAGTGTCTGACTTGGGTTGAATGTTTGGCTTTTCTTGTGTTGTCATGCTGAAACCACGTCCTATGAACGGAGAGCAGTCACATACACCGGTGATGACACAGCTTGCTGGCAGTCCGCGCTCATTCCCGCAGACTGCTTTGACTCATAAATCCGGAATGTTCCTCTCCTCCACCTTTTTTTATTTTCCGTTCTCGGCCACTGTGCCGGACTAAGCTCTTAAATACAGAGAGGCGAGCAGTGGCCCTGCAGTAAGCTCACTTAATGGCTGTTTATGACGCTGCCACTGCAATACAAGGCTGGTAGAAGTTGAGGATTTCGAAATGCTGACGCCGTGTGATAGCGTCAGATTGCCATGTTGCAGCCCATTGAAGCGTCTTCAGCATAGATTAAAGACAGCAAAACATTCAATTTGTTTCTAGAAGATTCTGTGTTCAATTATTGATTATATTTCATGTATTAGAAATGAATTTGATATTTACATATTGCTGAGGTAACCTTTCATTATGCTCAGAACACATCCTGATGCACACCCTGATTCCTGATGGATATTTGTGAAGCTGTTTAGAATTCTACATGTGTACGCCATTGACATTTAATGGGCATCGATCCGTTGCCAGTGTTTGCGTCAGAAACTGTGACACCACATGCATGCACACCAGAGGCACGCACACACACACACACACTCACACATGCAGACATTGCCACAGGCACACACACATACATCCTGCATGACACACCTACATGAAGCCATATTTGTAGTCCTAACACATTAGTCATAACAATCCACTCCTCCTCTCCGCAGATGCCTACAGAACTACATCCCCCCTCAGTCCCTGACGCTGTCGTGCCCCGTGTGCCGCCAGACGTCCATCCTGCCTGAGAAGGGCGTGGCTGCGCTGCAGAACAACTTCTTCATCACCAACCTGATGGAGGTGCTCCAGCGCGACCCCGAGTGCGCCCAGCCCGAGGCCTGCAGCGTGCTGGAGTCGGTCAGCGCCGCCTCCGCCTGCCAGCCCCTCTCCTGCCCCAACCACGAGGGCAAGGTAGACATTCATACACACACACACACACACACACACACACACACACAGACACACACACACACACACACACACACACACACAGACACACATATATGTACATTCACACAACACACACACACATTCACACACACACACACACACACACACACACACACACACACACACACACACCCCTCCATAAATCCATCCAGATACATGCATACTGTGCATACATACTAGCTTATTATTACACATATGTAATCATTAACTCTCACACCTCATACTAACACTCAAATGAAAGCATTCACATTAGCTCTTAGACAATATCAAACACTATCCACACACACACACACACACACACACACACACACACACACACACACAAAAGGCTGATTTCAGCATAAATCAAGCCTTTATTCATGAGGGCAAGGCATGGTTAATCCTCGCCCACGGATTAAATATACATTAGCTTTGGGATGAATGCTACTTAGCACTTTTATCAGTGTCATAGCTGCGCTCCAACAAGCAGGCCAGAGTGGTTAAACTACACACCCTGGTGCTGTCACACTCAAACAGCTGAGACTGCAGTTGCTGAACACACACACACACACGCACACACACACACACACACACACACACACACACACACACACACACACACACACACACAGAGACACACATTAACACACAGTCACTTACACAGCAGAGTTTCTGTGTTTGCAAAAACTGCTGGCTCATGCTGTTGATGTCACTGTCATAACTCTTACAAGCACTCTCTCAAACCTCTGTTTAATCCCAAATAAATGTTTGTCCCTCCCTAACTGTGGTAAAATTCTCCAAATAAATGTTTGTTTATGAGCGAACTCCTTTATTGCAGTGAAATAACAGACTGGTCAATGTTTTGATTTTGACTGTTAAAAATGTGTATAAAATGTATGTTTTTGCTCATGCTGGCTCCTCTGCTCCCCCTGCAGGTGATGGAGTTCTACTGCGAGTCATGCGAGACCGCAATGTGCCTGGAGTGCACAGAGGGGGAGCACAGAGAACACGTGACGGTTCCACTGCGTGATGTTCTAGAACAGCACAAATCAGCCTTGAAGAACCAGCTAGATGCCATTCGCAACAGGTACAACATTTTTTTCCACAGATCTTCTTATCTATTTGCAGATCATTCTCCACTGAAAATTCCCTAAAATGTGTGGAATCACTTCCTGTCACACTCATGAATTACAATACAGTGCTGTAACTCCTGTAAATTTTTACTAAACATAGTTATCAACACTGTACAGAATGTGCAATTCCTTCTAGTTATTCACATATACATACAGTAGATAAATTGTACATGTCACCTCTGCATTAACAGTTCTCTCAGAAATATTGTCACTATACTTATGTGTCTGTGGAAGTTCAATAAGTGTTAATTATGTCTCAAATATACTGTACTTGGAAATACTGTTGCACCTCACACCTGAGGCTCACAGATTTGCTGTGTCCGGTACTGCAGAATCATACACACCTCATTTAGGGTGCAGAGAGGGACCCTGGAGGGTTCATCAGTGTCTCTCTCCCTCTCGAGGAAAACTGGTGGACTTGTGTAAGAGCTCCCTGGCTTTCAGTTTTTATGCCAAATAAAGGATTATCTTTCCATATTTTATACAAAAGAATGATTTGTGTAGGGAGAGGTCCAACACAAGTTGCACAAAGAAAGATTAGCCACGATTAATCATGAAAACATCTTTCAGTGTAAGTTGGCAGTCACTAAACACACTGTATTGTTGTTTAACAAAGCTGGTAGTGAACTCCATGCAAGGACATCTGTAGAACAAACACACCGTCCTCTCTTCTCCTGCAGGTTGCCCCAGCTGACGGCGGCCATTGACACGGTGAACGACATCTCCAAGCAGTTGACGGAGCGCAAGAACGAGGCGGTGAGCGAGATCAACAGCACGTTCGAGGAGCTGGAGCGAGCGCTGCACCAGCGTAAGGGCCACCTCATCACCGACCTGGAGAACATCTGCAGCGCCAAACAGAAGGTGGGCACATAGTCTCACACTCACGCCATTCATTCATTCATTCATTCATTTATTCACCCGTTCGTTCATTCATTCATTCTACAGTACAGCTCTGGGTATAGTTCACAATTCTAGTGAAAGATTCATTAATCCATTCATTCATAGATAGATAGATAGATAGATACTTTATTGATCCCCAAGGGGAAATTCATCCATCTGTTCATTCATCCATCCATTAATTAATTAATTCCTTCGTTCATTCATTCACTCTACAGTACAGCTCTGGGTATAGTCCACAATTCTGGTAGCCTGATTGCCATCGACTTGAAAGGCTCTGCGAGAATTTAGTCTGACCAAGAGCCTGCGCTACATGGTTTCTCCAAGCGCTTGGTTGACCCGCCTCCTTTAAGTGCCTCGATTTGCTACTGGTCGATGTCAGAAAGCGGTTTGCCGAGTTTAAACCAATAACAACACTCTTTCCTCTGCCTTGAACACGCCTCTACCCAGAGCTGTTGGAGCTGCTCAAAGATTGGTTCTCGACCAAAGGGGGCAGTTCCGCAAATTTAGGGAATTCAGAAATCCTTCCCGATTAGCAGTTGACCAGACCAGCGACAGCAACGCCGAAGGTGTTACGTCAGAGGGCGTGCCAGGCTACAATTCTGGTGAAAGATTGCTCATATTTGAGTTTAGTCAATCAGCCAAACACTCCGCCTTTCTGTGCTCCTGCAGCAACATGTTGATTGGCTGGAGTAGTGTGTGGTTCAGTCCAAGCCTTGTTTCCAGTGTACAGCCAAGCGTATTTCTGGGCACATACACAGGATGGCCAGCAAGAGGACCGGTAGGTGCAATGAGCTGAATTGAACAAACAGCATATGAGATTAGAAAGCATGGACTGTGCCTTTAAATCTGACTGTGTCCTTCCTGGCACATCCATCATTCTCTCTCTCTCTCTCTCTCTCTCTCTCTCTATCCCTCCCTCTCCCTCTCTCCCCCTCTCCTTCTGTTACACATCTTCTGAGAGGTCCCAGACTCATTGTCGTGCGGTTTCAGTATGTAAGCCACAGCTCCTTCGACCAATTCATTTTGATTAGGCAGGCTGACAGACCCGCTCCCACCGAATAACAACCTAGGCCATTTAAATATCTTTCAACATGCTATGGCTTGACCCTCTCCGGCTTTCGAAGCCGAGCTCTGCTGCCTCTGACGAAGCTGTCCAGCTAAATGAAGTCCCCATAGAGGTTTTTACCTATGGAGAAGGTCAATTTAGATTGAACACGAAGAACCTGTGCTCTTTGAAGCTTGTCCTGTGCGGTAATTGACCTCTGAAAGACTCAATAGGATGGTGCAGAGTATTGATGGATTCTGCTCCTGAATGAAGATCCAAGCTGTAGACCTTTTCTAAGCTTGTCTAAAATCGTTTTAGTCTTTCGCTGTCCTTTAGAATGTGGGTTATTTTTGCATTATCCTTTTTCATATCACCTTTAAGTCCACTTCTCTCCTTCTCTCATTTCTCCTCTTCCTTTTTCTACTCATCTTCTGCCTTTCTTGCCTCTCTTTCTGTCTGAATATTTTGCTGTGTGTGTGTGTGTGTGTGTGTTTTTGTGTGTGTATGTGTGTGTGTGTGTGCGTGTGATCATGAGGTGTTGTGAGTAACGATTAGGAAATAAAAAACAGGAGAGGTCTCTTGGGGTAGAGTGCAGGTGGAATATTTTGATTTACAGCAGAATACCCAATCTCTGAGAAGCTGCCTCCTCCCTGTCACCTCACAATCTCTTCCTGTTGTCCTTCCTGCATTTCTCTCATCCTCCCCTCCACCCATCCATCTCTCTCTCTCTCCCTCTCTCTCTCTATCTCTCTCCCTCCCTCACTCACTCACTCTCTCTCTCTCTCTCTCTCTCTCCCTCACTCACTCACTCCCTCACTCACTCACTCACTCTCTCTCTCCCTCTCTCCCTCCCTCCCTCCCTCACTCACTCACTCTCTCTCTCTCTCTCTCTCTCTCTCTTTCTCTCCCTCTCTCCCTCGCTCGGTTCTGCAGGTGTTGCAGGCCCAGCTGGCGACGCTGCTGCAGGGCAAGGAGAACATCCTGAGCAGCTGCAGCTTCACGGAGCAGGCGCTGTCGCACGGCAGCGCCACCGAGGTGCTGCTGGTGCAGAAGCAGATGGGCGAGCGCGTGGCGGCGCTGGCGCAGCACGACTTCCCCGAGCGGCCGCACGAGAACGGCCACCTCAACTGCCAGGTGGAGACGGAGGGCCTGCGGCGCTCCATCCAGAACCTGGGCGTGCTGCTGACCACCGCCGCCGTGGGCCACACCAGCGTGGCCACCGGGGAAGGCCTGCGCCACGCGCTGGTCGGCCAGCCGGCCACCGTCACCGTCACGACCAAGGACAAGGGCGCCGAGCTGGTGCGCACGGGCAACGCCGAGCTGCGGGCGCGCATCCTGGCCGCCGACGGCGCCGCGCACGCCGAGGCCGACGTGGCCGACAACAAGAACGGCACGTACGAGGTGAGCTACACCATGCGCGCCGAGGGCGAGTTCTCCTTCCAGCTGCTGCTCTACGGGCAGGCCGTGCGGGGCAGCCCCTTCCGCCTGCGCGCCGTCAAGGCCTCGGACGTGCCGCAGTCGCCCGACGACGTCAAGCGGCGGGTGAAGTCGCCCAGCGGCGGAGGCGGCGGACACGTGCGGCAGAAGGCGGTCAGGAGGCCCTCCAGCATGTACAGCACCACCAAGAAGAAGGAGAACCCCATCGAGGATGAGCTCATCTACAGAGTGGGTGAGTACACACATCCTCTGCCTAGCAACTACATACCACGCAATCATATGCTAGTTTACAGCGTATATGCTAGTGTCCTCTTAGAGGTGTTCCATTACATTTAGATAAACTGAACACTCTTCCACTGACTTGTATTGCATTTACTACAATGTCACACATGTGTGATTACCAGAGATCAGGACTGGCTTTAGCTGGTTTGCATGCTAACCTCTGTGGATATCTGCCGAGTAACTACATATAACACAATCATATGCTAGTTTCCAGTGTATATGCTAGTGTTCCCTTTGATGTGTTCCATTGAATTTAGATAAATTGAACACACTTCCACTGACTTTTGTTGCATTTGATACAGTGTCACACAAGGTACATTGTGTTACAAGAGACTGGTGCTGGCTTAAGATGGTTTGCATGCTACCTTCTGTGGATATCTGAACAATACAGACCATAGGCATTTTGACATTACAGTACGTCAAACGGTTGATTTTTTCCGCATTATTCGCTTATTTTGGAGGTCTGTTTTGGATCATTTAAATTAAGCAAAACTCTACCACCTGTAGGAACTTGACTTGACTGTAAAATACTGTGTCTGAGTGTGCTATACTTTCGACTGTCCTCAGGCACACGTGGGCGTGAAAGAGGGGAGTTCACCAACCTACAAGGCATTTCTGCCTCCAGCAATGGTCGAATTGTGGTGGCTGACAGCAACAACCAGTGCATACAGGTTAGTGCTTGTCAGTGAAAGTGCTTTTCGAGAGATTACAGTACAAAACAGCCCTTAAGACACAAATTGGAGATATTTTTCGCAGGCGTTGGTCTTGTCAATTAAAAATAATCCCACTCATTTCAAACTAACCCCACCTCCATCACAGGTCTTCTCCAATGATGGGCAGTTTAAACTAAGATTTGGGGTCAGAGGTCGTTCCCCAGGGCAACTGCAGCGCCCCACAGGGGTGACCGTAGACACAAATGGTGACATCATTGTGGCCGACTACGACAACCGATGGGTCAGCATCTTCTCCTCGGACGGGAAGTTTAAGGTAAATGTGTGGGGGCCGAATAGAGAGCTCAAAACCTTTTAGCCGTATGCTAAGCACCAATACTATCACTAGCATGAGCAACTCTTAACTGATAGCTCAAATGATGAGTGTTTAAATTCAAAGGAATGCGATGCAGACTTGGAACCAACAGATTTGTATATCCATGTCTGTATCAAGCCATTTTCTGAATCACAACTGGTAAAAATATGACCTCTAAACCTTGGCCCTCTTGTTCCTGGACAGAATAAAATCGGAGCAGGAAGACTAATGGGACCAAAGGGAGTAGCGGTGGACAAAAATGGCCACATCATCACCGTGGACAACAAGGCCTGCTGCGTGTTCATCTTCCAGTCCAATGGCAAACTGGTGACCAAATTTGGTGCGAGAGGAACATCAGACAGACAATTTACAGGTACAGAGAAATGTCTGATAGATGATACAGATAGCTAGATAGATACTTTATTGATCCCCAAGGGAAAATTCAAGTTCTGTAACATTTAGAACTGAATGTCTGCCTAACATGACTACTACAATAACTGCAATTAACATATACGTAGTGTAGATTACACCACAGTTACCATAACAATTAACATATAAAATATGAATCACAGTATTCAGTTCAGTGGGAACTGTCTCACAGACAGACTGTTTGTCCACAAGGTTATGGTAGTTTTGGGTTAGCGCCCAGTTGAAGCAAGTTTAATATTCTCTGAATTTTATATTCACTCTCTTCATAACCACACTTTGTCAACTCCTCAGTCTAGGTCAAGCCAACGCTACTGTATACAAAGTCAATATAGTCGACACGCAATCATCCAATTTCCCCTCAGACTGTTGTAGCCAACAGTGAGACATGAACCTTGTCATTGGCATAGTGGAGACTGTCGACTCATTGTGGTAATGACTAGATGTCTAACAAAGAGGAACCAGAAATGGCTGGTAAATGTGGGGAGAGGAAGTCCCTTTAATCACTTGATGGGCCAGATTTACCCAGGCTTGCTACCAGTGATTTGCATGCTCCCAAACAAGCATGTCATCCTTTCATGCAGTCATTTGAATGTCCAGCATTTTAGTCCGTGGTCCTTTGATTTTGATGCCACCGTTGTGATGTGGGAAAGATCTTTTCAGTGGGTCAAAAGTCACCCAGAATGCTTTTGGTGGAAGCATTCAGTGCATTTAGACCATGAAATCGTGGCGCTAGGCTACTTGTCATGTGGCGGATGAGCAGACAGTGTTGAAAGTTCCGATTGCACGCTTCTTTTGTTCTCTTTTTTTTGCCATGCTTGCCTGCCGATGTGCATGAATTAAGTTGGGCCATGTGTAGTGTAGATTATTAGACTGTGTGTTAATCAAGGCAAAGAGAAATCTGTCCTAATTGACTCCAAGCAAAGTGATGATTATATACTAATTATTTGATAACATAAGAAAGACTGTGAGAAATACAGAGTCTGCATAATGTTTAATAGGTTGTCATTGCAGAACTCAATGAGATCAAAATGGTCCTACTTAACCTTTAATGGAAGCATCTAATGTTGTACAGTTACACTGTTTTGCTAATACATCATTACACTTACAGTAAGCATGATGTTACACTTGATCATTCCATTTGATCAACTGCTGTGTCAGACTCACTGAGAATGTGTAAACGCATTCTCTCATAACATGAAGATAGTTATGAAGTTTTGCGATTTAGTGCTATAAAGGCTCATATTATTTAAATGAATTCATCTGTGTTTTTTTTAGTAATATCACTCCACTTGTGGATTGGTCAGATATTAGCAATGGGAGTGTGGCCATGGACGAGTCCCCTTCCATTGTTTCTTTTCTGAATGGCAATGCTGACGTCAACCTTTATTTTATTCCCCCCCCAGACAAGAGTGGTGCAAACAATGCACTGGAGCAAAAGCTTAGTAAATCAGGCCCAGTGTTCAGTAAGTACGCTACTGGATGTGTAAGTTACCCGCTCTGTGTCTGTGAATGTAAAACACGTCAAGGGTCATTTGTTGTCTGTTTTTTTTTTTGCGTCATTATTTCACTCTCATTTTACATTCCCTTGCATCTATACCTCTATACCTCACCTCTACCTCATCTATACCATCTATATCTATCTTTATTTCTGTTATCATAAAAAATTGCTTTTATCTTCTCATTCCTTCTTTCTTTCTTTGTGTGTATGTGTGTGTGATTTTTTAATGTGTGTGTGTGTGTGTGTGTGTGTGTGTGTGTGTTCTTTTGTTCTTGTTTTGTTAAGAACTTGTGTTTGTGTTGTTGTGTCCTTGTTTGCTTTTCATATTCATCAGACTGTGGTTGTGACATGCACATAAACCAAATTAAAAGGATTGTCTCGTCTCTTTATAGCCTTTGCTGCTGGATGGATCACCATGACAATTTAAATAAATAAATAGTGCTCTCACTGCTCTGTCTCACTTGTTTTGAGTTGAAGACATCTGTCACCACTTTAACACAGGGTTCCCCAGCACAGGCAAAAATAGATCTTCCTCCCCCATTTATGATTCATCATCCTCTCTTCCTCTCCACCCCCCCCCCCCTTCTTTCTCTTCTCTCTCTCTATCTCTTTTGTCTCTCCCTGAAGGTCCACACTTCGTTGCTGTAAACAACAAGAATGAAATCATTGTGACAGATTTCCACAATCATTCCGTGAAGGTAACGTTTCTTTTTTGCTTACATTTTGTTTTAGAGCGAACAGTAGCTACATTTACAGGCAAAGATTTTTGTTTTTGCTATTCCAAATAAAAAATGATTTTGATTAAGTTGGTTACATGAAGAAACTTTGTTGTTATTGGGCAAACTGTATCATATTTAGTTGCATACAGACTCCATGTTTCCCTGTTGCGCTCCCCAAATGACTGTTTCCATGTGCTTTCTGGGACAGATAGATAGTCCACATCCTGTTTTAGAAGAGGTTGATATACAATGACCCGGCCCCACTTTCCTCTAGGTGTACAGCGCTGATGGGGAGTTCCTGTTTAAGTTCGGCTCTCATGGAGAGGGCAACGGCCAGTTCAACGCCCCCACCGGGGTGGCCGTGGATTCCAATGGCAACATCATCGTGGCAGACTGGGGGAACAGCCGGATACAGGTAGGAAGGGTGCTAACTGTCCAGAGCTATATTAAGAAATCTGTTTGAATCACTATCTAACAGACCTGAATCAGAGGGCACACACAGGCATGTGAATAAACAGGAGGATTAGATATACTGAAGATGTGAACTTCAAACGATAGTGTAAAATGGATTCTTGAAAGCACTGTGCTGTGCTGTTCTGTGCAGGACATACTAAATGGTTCTGCCGTTGTATAGCTAAAACATGATTGCTGTATCAACCCTTTACAGTCATGTTTCCTGAATATCACTAGTATGCACTGGCATAGTTGAGTCTTAAGTCCTGGAGATATTCTCTTGTTCAGGTTAATGCATTCAGTTCAAGTGATGATAAGCAACTGGATGCTTGAAGTTGCATTTCTTTAACCCTCGTGAGACAGAGGGCAGGCAAAACAAAAAAACAGTATGATACTTTTTATCCCAGTGCATGTCCTTTACCTGCTACTGCTACTTTACAATATGTATAAATAGTTTGCATGTCTTCTTTGTACTTTTCCTTTTCACTACTACTACCACTATTACTACTAGGGTAGTAGAGGTGAATCTTCTTGAATATTTTACAAAGAAAGATTTGAGTTATTATGTCCTTATTGTGGCAATAGTGAAGTAGCAGTAATAGCTCCAGTAATGGCTGGAGTCTGTAAGAATGAGCAACTTGAAGCCCTTGGTTGCTGACATTCTTTCGTCCACCATACGGTTCCTGTGTGGATGATGTAGGGCTTTACAGGCATTCTGGATAATGTCCAGCAGAGGTCTGGCTCTGAACTGGCTGTCGTGTCTCCCGCTTGCCCTCCTCTTGTCATTTTTCGCATCTTCGTGCGGATTGCTCATGTGAACATTCCAGGAAATCGTTCTGTACCTGTCCCTATTCCCAGACTGCCAAGGAACGGCGCGGAGAAAATGTTATTCTGATGCCAGTCATGGGAGATACTGTATGCTCCAGCTTTACCTTGGCCATGTAAACAAAACAAATAGCCCTATGTACTTAGATCACACACTGACCCCCATGTCGGTCCAATCGCATCCTCTTGCAATGCTTTTAGCTGTCTGCTTGTTGGTGTACTCGCACGCAAACCTTGGCAGCGGTCTTGAGCGCAGGTGTGTGGCCTCTGTGGTGAGCAGTTGGACCCAGAGGCTGTAGATGATTGAATTGCTACGCTGCTGGCGCTACATCGACCTCCTTCTCTGTGTTCCATCATGGAGTTGACAGAGTGTCAGTCACTCCTGCTTTTTTCTCTTTGATGGAGACGAGAGCTCGCCATCACTAGTGTCTAGCTTCACCTCGTCTGAGGAGTCTCCACATCTGTAAACATGCATTGCATACTGTACGTATCTTGCTTTAATCTGATATGGAGCAACTGCAGACAATACAGCCAGAAGTACTGCAGCCATTATGTATGGTAATAATGGTCGCTGGTATTATGTCAATAAATCTAAACCTTTTAAGCTGCACAATGCACACTATTTTCCAAAAATGTCAGACCCATACATACACTATACAGACAAAAGTATTGGGACACACACCTGCCATTACACCAACAGGAACTTCAATGACATTGCACTCTAAATAGGTATTACAGTTTTTCACAATTGCTAGAACACCTTTTTCAGAACTCTTTACCTTTTTCTCAAAACTGTGAACACAAAACTCATTTCTCAAACTACATTCTCGAAACCCTTCAATCTTGTTGCAAAACTGAACAATCACCTCAAAACACTTTTAACTTTGCTCAAAACTAACTAATGGTCTCAAATCATTGAACACATCAGGCAAAATTACACTCCTGCAGAGCAGTGATAAGACAATACACCAAACAATGGAAGACACAGTTTTCAGGGCAGGGTTTATGGCTCCTGGAGGAATTGTATTCATTCTAATTTGAAAAATAAAATATCACAATGAAAATAAAGAATAAGGACTTATATCACTCTCTACTCATATCCTCTAGCCTATATGAAGATATAAATCAATAGTTTTATAAGTGAACAGAAAGACAGGCCAATACTTTACAGTACTTTACTATGATTTGTACTGTGATGCCACAGACTCTGATAGTACTGTAAGTATGCAATACTGTAATATTGCATTGTGCCTAAATTTAGACTTACTTGGACATACTGATAACTCAGCTCTTTCACTCTCTCAGAGTTGAGCTCAAAGGGTAGTACAGTGTGTAACAGTGGATGTCCAGTGATTACTGTACTGTATGGTAATGGATTTTTACGCTATTTCTCTTCTGTAGTCTGAATCTTTGGATTATTGACGCCACAGAGAAACCACTGATGTTGGGTTGGACCATGAAGTCCTGCTTCTCTCATTGGCATTCCATGAACCAGTACATGGTCAATGATTGTTGCCCAAATATCATCATTTACAGTATTGCAACTCTTGGGACTCTCTGTCTTTCTCTTCATCCTCTTCCTCCTACCTGCACCCTCCTCTTCCTTGTACCCCACCTCTACTGTAACACACACTTGTTGTCCCCTGTGTCTCTGTCAACTCTGAACTGACGTATATTGGTTGTCACATCATTAGACACAAGTGTTATCTATTTTGAGTGGTAGTGTTCAAATGGAGACAACTGTGCTCTAATTGTGTTCAACTTCCGCCTTGTTTGGTTATCAATATAATTAAGAAGTGCATCAGAATGCACAATGTGTTTAGAGTTTTGCAAAAAGGGTTTATGAGTTTGGTAAAATGGGTGAAAGTGGGTGAAAGTAGTCTATGGTTCTGCCAAAAGAGGGAGTAATTCAACAAATGTGTTCAGGCATTTGAGAATTTGATTCAGAGAATGGGGTTTAGTGTTTGAGCAACTGTGAAAAACTGTAATATGGAGTTGATCCCCTTTTACAGCTTTAGCAATTTCCAGTCTTTTGGGAAGGATTTCCTCAAGCAGGCTCTTTAGCTGATGACGGGCATTAGCCCGCCCTTTCCTCTTCCTGTCAGTGTTTAAAGGGTTGTGCACAGACTCTCTTACCCTCTCTGGTACAGACAATAAACTGGAGCATTACTGCCACCCTGTGGTGTTACTATATAAAGGCAACGGGAAAGGGAATTTCATTGTACAGAATTCACTGCCAGACACCTTGCTTAAAATGTGTCTCTTTCGTCAAAATCTAGCCTGGCCTTTTCCTGGTCTCTGTGCCCTCTGGCTATCCATAAATATGACATATTTGTATATTTTTGGAGTGGCAGCATTCCACTCTGTCCTTTCAGAAATGTTTTCAGTTAAATTCAACATTTATGAACTGTACTGTAGGTCCCAACCCAAGGGTGTTTAAGTGGGCTTGTGTGTGCTTTTGTCTTTTAGGTGTTTGACAGCTCAGGTTCTTTTCTGTCCTACATCAACACCACTGCCGACCCCTTGTACGGACCCCAAGGTCTGGCCCTGACCTCGGATGGCCACGTGGCCGTGGCTGACTCCGGGAACCACTGCTTCAAGGTCTACCGCTACCTGCAGTAGCGCCACCTACTGTACGGACGCCAGGTCAGCGGGCAAGATTTGACCACATCCAGCACTGAACAAGGACACAACTAAATGTACTGAAACAGGGTGCCATGACCTTCCTGTTTTACGCCATTTTAATTTGCACATTCTCGCTTCCTTTGATGTAGTTTTCTCTGATGGACATACTGTAGTAGGAACCATTTACGAAGTGTGAGTACAGTTTTCGCTATCAAGCCTGACGTTAGAGAACTCAAGGCAGGAAAGTACTGAGGTAGTTCCTGTCCATTCCCTAAAGTGGTTGAAAGAACATGCAAGTCATATCATATTGTTAAACTATTGAAATGCAGATTTTGTGCTAGCATGAGCAAAATATTTATGGCAGAAGATCAATTTGCTGTTCGCTTCTCTGTAGTAACCCAGGTTATTCCACTGGCTTCTTTGTACATAATAATTGCCCAATTATCCGTATTGAAGGATCACTTATTTACAGATCAGACCATCCATGTGTAGTTGTGAAACACATTTACACATTTCAAAACAATCCCTGATTTCCATTATTCATTTGGGTATTGGAATCAGGTGGTAGCACAATAGGAAACAAGTCATGCATATTCTGCTAAACAACAATACAGGAAAGGCCACAATTAGAAGCTAAGGTGCCCTACGTTATCCCCATATTGTAAATATCAATATCAAATCCACATTTTCAACATGCCGGGAAGATCACATAACAGTGGTTGTTGTCGTGTTTTTGTTCTAAAGATGGAATTTCGGAGACGTTGTGCACTTGCCCATATCTCATCCATGAACAGCCATGGTATGACCTAAGATGATTTGAAGTGGTGTAAGTAAAAAAGTAAGTCAGTAAATTTGAATTATGTGGCACATTTGCATCCAAAGTGCTTCACAATAAAAGAAAAGGTTTAAGAGAGTTTAAAAGGTGGTTCCAACACCTACTACAGCTCATACCTCCAGACAAAAAAAAAGTACCCCCAGACAGAGACAGATATACAGACATCAAACAAATAAGATCTCCATCCATAGTTCCCACAGGCTCAATGGCTGTTGAACGCAAATTGGAAGAGATGAGTTTTTAGCAAGGATTTCAAAACAGTCACCGTGACCGTGTTCTTTCCACATAACTCTCGTGTTCATCTGAGACTTCTTATAACGTTTTGTCAGACGATATCAGACCTGGATGGGAAGACAAATAGCTGATGCAACCCATCCAGGCCTTTTTAAAAAGTTTGTATTACACTGCAAACATGCCTTCAGTTTCACCTGGAAAAGCAGATGATGTCTACTTCTCCACAGGGAGACTTTCCCTGGAGCATTTGGCCATTACACCAAGAACAACGCCATGGTTTTTGTCATTAGTGGATAGGTCTTAAATTAATTTCAAAATAATTCCAAATTTGTATCACTACACAATATAGGTTGTTCCTATAAGAGTACGCCAACACTGAGGGGTCAAACCATTTCAAACTGCATCTCTGTACATTGACTTGCTGTATATGACTGCTTTGTATAGTGTATAAATTGAATAGCTATCTGCCGATTTCTCTTGATTGATCTTGTTTCTAGTTTAGCGGTTCGCAAGTGTAACATCTCAGCTTTGACAGTATACTATTTTGGTGTGAGCAAGGCAGCTTGTAGTCAAATCGTGCTTGCGGCATCAGCAGCTTCACACAAGCCTGGCCATACAAATGTGTGTTCTATCTATGTATTGCTGACTTGAATAGCACAATTTCTTTTTATTTTATCAGGTCTTTTACACAAAATGCAGAAAAAAATGGTAAAAAAGAAAACATTAATTTATTTCATTTTGTACGCAATCTTATAGTTTACAAATTATTTTTCTAATTTGATGCATCTGAATTTCCGCTGCTGCTGGTATATGCCTTGATATGAGGAGACACCCCTTTTCAGCCCCAATGCATGAAATCTTACCTTTGTAGCAAGCTGTTGTCTGTACAACAAATTTTAAACTTTTGGTCAGGATTAATTTAGCCAAAAATTAACACACATCGGTCAGGTGATTCATCTGGCCCATCCTTCACACACACACACACACACACACACACACACACACACACACACACACACATGGACATGGGTATGTCAGTGCTACTGTGTACACATTTACTCTCATTTGTGGAACATAATCATCTTTTGTAGAACATCCATGCAAGAACACAAGTGTATCATTAATCACCAAAATAATCAGAAGTTACCAAATGTCTAGAGGTGCTTAGAAGCTTCGGAAGCATGCTCTAGAATATCAGCTCGTCAGTTTGTTCTCACCTGTTGAGGTTGTGACGTCTGTACTGTTGACTTGGTGATCATGGGGCATACATAGAAACCATTCATTTTTTAAAGCAACCGTAATGAAACTTTACCATTCATATCTGCTTTAATAAACAACATTTTGAAGCTTGGGAAGAGGGTGAGTGAGGCTGGTGGCCAAGGTGTTGGATCATACAGGAATTTACGAGAGTATTCCACCATTTTACTCTTACAGTATCCAAATACTGCAAATGAAATGTCCATCAGTCTTTGTATACTGATTCATTGTAAATTGTGCAATAACATGGAAAGGGTTGATTCCATCTCCCAGACATGTTTAGCTAATATAAGTTAAAATAGTCTATTGTAAATGTGAAACAAACTAATTATTTATCTGTTGGGAGTGAATGTAATACTGTTGAATATCGCAAGATGGTTCCGTAAACACACACATGACCATGCTCTTTAACTTTCTTCCTTTCTTCAGCCATCAGAAAGACATTGCCATCAATTTACTTAATCAACCTGTGGTCAACTGGCAACTGTGAATTTCACGTTAAAAGACGATGAAACTTTTACGGATTTGTAAATCTGTCTTTTCTAAGTTTCACCAACTGAAAAAGGACCTTCACACACTACCATGCACAACAACTGCAAAGATGAACCCTTTCACATACATGTAATCACAAAACTATTGTTTTAGATGAGAAAAATGCTCTTTTTTTGTGCCTGACATTATCCGGCCATGTCAAACCCTGGCCACGAAGACCTCTCCTTATTTGCCAATCCTCCACAGCTCTGTTCGGTCCGTTCTGAAGGTCAAGCTGCTGGACTTAAAGAAAAAAAAAAAAAAAAACACTTTTGGAATGTAACTGTGCTCCCTACCCAGGGCTTCCCTGTTGCATTACATTGACTATGTTGACTGATACGACCATGATTTTATTTCTGTCAATATGCACTGGTAATAAAAGCACATGGTTTACTGATCTACTGGTCTCTTGCCTTGTCATTACAAACATACATTTAGAAATTGAATCTACTGTACTGTATGTAGTGATGTTTTTTTTTTATTTATGTGAAACATTGCCTTCATGTATCAATGGAGCATCCTATAACTATCCTCCTAACAGACTGAACCCAAAGGGTAGACAATACTGTAGAGGTGCATGCACTTAAAACGTTTAGGATCATTTGAAGTAAAAAAACCAAAAAAAAAACAACCCTGCTTAAAGACAAGACAGCTCCTTTAACAGTGTACTGCGAGAGAGTTAAGAGCGTAATGTGAGTGTCCATCAGTTCAGAAGGCACAGCGACTCATCTCATGCTGCGCCATGAAGGTATGGAGTAGCTGGCAGGCCTCACGGTTCCTTGTGGCTCGGCACTGGCTCTGTTCCGGAATCTTCTCCAGCCACTCGTCCCTGCTCAGTAAGTACCTGGGGCTTTGTATGTCACATCCAACATGTCATTAGAGGACATACAGTAAACTGTCATTGTATTGTACACTTGGCTTATGTTGTCATAGGAAGTCATGTAGTGGTTGGTTTTAATTGGAGAAATGGGCTGTTTGGTGCTTACCTTCCCATGGCATCTAGAGTGGGTGTGATGGCTGTATTAGTACCCATGAACATGTACTGGGCTTCCATGGTCAGAGCAAAGTTCACACAAGATAGTCTTTGAACGAGTTCCCGTGTTGCACCAATTTTAATTCCTTCATCTTTGCCTGTTGATCAAGTGATACAATAATTAACAGAAATCAATGCATAACTGACATAATTGCCTTGGGAGATGTTCCCATATTTGAAGTCTTGCCTGTTTGAAGAACTTTGATCACTTCTGTAGAGTAATAATTGAAGACGCCATCATCTGTTGAGTTGATTACCTTCACAACATAAACTACCAAAAATAATTAGTCAGGCCAGGTTATATCCCAATTTTTTTTAACCAGCCAATATCTGTGATAAGAGAATCAAATCACTCATTCAAGAGACTCACCAAAATCAACAATGGGCTTGTAACATGCAAAGTCGGTGCGTGTGTTTGACTGCATGTTTTCACTGAAAGTCACTTTAGGTGTAGGACAGGAGCCTGTGACCACAGAGCATAGGGTTGCAGTAACATCCAAATGTGCAGCAACGCGTAAGAATATGTTTATGGTTTAATAGAAACCTCAAGTGTCACCTACCCTCTGCACAAGCACAGACATCTCCATCACACAGCTTGGAAACCATTTTCGTTTGGTGGGGAGCACTGTAGAACATTCCACATCGGTTTTCTGGAAAACAACAGCAATCCATCAGAAAAGGAAAACTGTCAACATCAAACAATACCAGTGTGGGAATGAGTGAGTCATTTAATCATATTTAAAGGACTTATTTCCAGAGTGAAGAGAGGCAGATGGTTTTACTTGGCTCATAGTAGTCGTAGATTACGGCTGCAGCTGGCTGGGCTAGTCCGATAGGTACAATCTGTTCCGCTCCGAACTGCAGACACTCTGTGGTGTTTGTTATCTGACATAAAATCCAGTCATTAGAGCAGCACTCTAATTTTAAAATCAATCAGGAAAGTGAGCTGATAATCAGACACAAGATATTGAAATCACTGGATAAAAGCAGAGAATGTAAGACGTGAGTAGAACTCACCTGATTGAAGTAGAGGTACACTCTGTTGGATCCTAAGTCATAGTGATCAATGAACTTCTCTGTGCCCTTGATGTTCTATAGGAGAATGTACACTAGGCTGTGATAACATTCATGCGATACAATTAAACATTCAAACAATAATAGTGGAAATATCTAAACCTAAGAGTGATTGGTCTTTTAAGTCAGTGTGGAAATATAGTGTCTAGGACAGTGCAGTCAGAATGTACCTTCTCAAGGTCCTGAACATTTGCCATAAGTCCACTCAGCAAAGAGATGTCCACAATGACCATCCCTTTAGACACCCCATTTAGCATCCTAGAGCGTGAACGTTTGTTTAAAAAAAAAATAGAACTCTTCAATCTGATATACAACTTTGTGGAAGTGGCAGCAACTTTGTTTATATTGTATGTGTAGTTCAATATTAGACATATTTTTTTAACATATTACATACAGTACATATGTGATGTGTTTTGTGATACACTTCAATGTTCAATCTGTTCTAATCAGATGAGATGAATAGAGTTGTGTAATTTAATTTTTGGATGATGACATGTTCATCTTTGCTCACCCATAACAGACTTTGTAGGTCAGAGAGCTCTCCTTCTTCTCCTGTGCAGGGGCTTGTCTCTTCCTACGGGTGCGCAGGTCAAACAAGTCCAGCCGGCTCATTGGGTCATCCTTCTGTGGTTCCCCATCGTCATAGTTCCCATAATCATCCAGGCCGTCATAGTCTTTCATTGCTGTGAATGAAATAACGGCCATAAAGACTAGTTACATTTTTTTACCGAGAAAATCCCAAACTGGTGATGCCTGACAATAGTTTCAGCAATGATATTACTATAGTTACTGATGCTTTTTTGTTTTGATAAGTATGGATTTCTCAATATTTAAATAATTCTGACATCTCTCTCCCTCCCGGTGTCTCTCTCTCTCTCTCTCTCTGTATGTGTGTGTGTGTGTGTCTGGGTGGCTGAGAGAGAGAGAGACAGAGAGACAGAGAGAGACTGTGTGTTACAGTAGTGGCACTGAGAAATCCTTCTATATGAACCTGAAATCCTTCTATATGAAGCCCTGTGCTTACGTTCATATTTCAGTTCCCCTTCAACCGTTACGTCCAGGAAGAATTTATCACAGGCTGTGTCAGGACTTTTCAGGCTCCTGTAATTCTGCACAACCTGTTAGATGTGAAAATGCATAGCTGTCAACTGCAAATGACAAACTTATCCATCTGAGAGAATGATAACTTACTAAGCCCAAATATGTACATACCGCCAAAGTGCCGTCTCCTTCTCCTTCAATGCGAACAGAGACTTTTCCCCCTTTCCTGATCTGAGGTAACACAAACACGTCATCACTAAGGATATGGAAACAGTCTGTAAAAGATCTACTAATCACACCTGTGATGTACAATACCTGCATATGCATTTCATACTGCCCACAGTTTTTTTTTTTACTGTATGAAATGGGTCCTTATTACGTATGTTAACACAGTGCAGTTTATAGTTTCACAGATTATTTTCATTATGTTATCCCTCAGTTGTAGTAGTAATAGAAGACTTCATCATGTGTTTAAGACTACGGTTACTGGACTAATGAATGTCACCTTTACCTTGATGGCTGGCTGGGTGAGAGCATTGTGTTTCGTCAATCTCATCACGTCCTTTCGACCGTCTTGAAAACACATCTCCACAGTGAGGTCCAGTCCACTTACATCGTTGCTCTTCTCGCTGAATGTGGCAAGGGCCTCCAAGGCCACAGCCGTGTCCTTCAGACAGTTAAGAATCCAGATTAGCTGAATTTGGACTCGATTGATGTGTAAATATCCAACAACTGCTGGCCTTGATACATGTTGGGTCTGTTTTTTTCAGGCTTTTTAATGCAGTGAGACCATGATTGTTGGCATGATACCTGACTGCCAGGTGAATGGAGGTACTGGGTCATGAAAGTTCATGATTTGAGGACTTCACTGCCCTGAGACTTACCTGGGTGGAGTGGAATCCGCCCCCAAACTTGCGCTGTTCTGTTATCCATGACGCAATTCCCATGGCATACTGATTGTCCTTCACAGCCACAGCCTGTAGCAGGGCGTACGCTGTGGTCTCCAAAGAGAGAGGGTCTGCTCGTACCCCGATGTCAGAGCTCTGGGCCTTTTTTGGTCCCCAGAAACACATATTGTTTTTACCTTTCAAGCGCAAGAATGGAGAAAATATTAAATGTAACTTGAATGTTTCAATGTAAGTATAGATATACCCAGGCACAGGGAAAGTGATTTAGATACAGTTTAATTTGGCCTCAAGTAACACATTGTACACAGCCACATTGATATAATGTGTTAGGACTCTCTCTTGTGCCCCCCTCAGGTATTTTCCTGTCAGTGCAGGGACTGAGCGGGGGCTGGTTAGGCTAAATGCATAACTGAACGCATCTACATTGGGGTGTCAGGATAATAGGGGGTTCCTCGCTTCTTGCAGGCACTTTTCTTCAATCTGGAAGGCACTTATTTTGATTCATTCTTGCACTGACATATTGTTTTATTTCTCCCTTTCTCCCCTTATCTCTCTCTCTCTCTCACTATCTCTTTCTTTTTTAATGTGGGATATGCTTTCATTGCATCCACACAGACATGCCACTAGTTTTATAATTTTTTGTTCTTTTTCAATAAACCAAATATATTAAACTTTAGTATATGTTGTCATGTACGTTTTTTATGCTGCAGAGTGGAACAAGCCCGCCAGAAGAAATACGATATAGGGACTATGGTGACATTTCTACTACTATTTTAAGTCATCAGTTCAGTGTGATCCATTTTCAGCTCCAATGTAACCCATTATACTGTATACAGATTTTACTTATGAAGACCAGAGAGCACTGTGTCTTACAAGGTGTCCTAAAACGCAAAGGCTGGACTTACTAGTATCGCAGTGGGCCAGATCTCTGAGCTTCTTCTGTGCTTGAGCAGCTGCTGAGCTCTGGGTCAGTGAGAGGGCATATGCTGTGATGGCTACAGAATAAGGATCCTCCAGGGAGTTCAACTGCTGCTCCAGGTAGCTCTGCGCACTCTCCATGGCCATTCTCTGAGGTGGATTGTTTTAAAAGCCCTCATTAGAGATCATTTTTATTTTCAGTTTGTGATGTGCTATTCAAGATGTAAGGCCAACAGCCACTGGTAGCGTCTGGTCTGACACACATCAAGTGACGCCAACATGTAGAACTCCATTACTTTTAAAGGAGGATAAAGCCTGGTGTGTAGATGCCAATTTTTTTTTTTTTTTTAAATCTAACTCTTGAGCGTCAGATCCATAGACACAAATGTCATTGCCAGTGCTTGTTGGCCTTTATAGGACTTATTGTGAAAGTATTGGATTACCACTTGTGTAGATTCAAAAGTGTCAAAGACAGGCAGAGCCTGGTTCATCGCTATGAGAACATAAGCAGTCAGTGCCGCATCTCCAGATGATTTCCCAACTCCGCCCTACAGCATGAGTGAGAGAAGTGTCAATAAATCTAGTGTCCAAAAGTGTCATGACTAAGACATTCAAATGACATTGTATTCAGGGAGTATACATTGTATGGTTTTGCCAGTTAGTTATACCTGTATGCCTCTGCCATTGGAGGGACTGATACCCTGGAAAGAGCCTCCTTCGGTCTGTTTGGATATGATGTAGGTTATGGACTTCTTGATGTAGGAATCCTCAATGGGAATGACTTTTCTGGCTTTAGTGAGTTCTTTGGCAACAAATGCTGTAATCCTATTGCGAAATATCCATTTTATAGTTAAAACAATCACATCACACAATGGAGATATGAAGCCTGAGTACATTACTTGGACATGAGGAACAAGAAAAAAAAGTCACCAGATAATGCTTGGGGATGAAGAGAAACTCCCGTAAGAACCATCTGCCTTCATGTATGTCAGGACTTTGCTGTAACCTGCCGAAATAAAAGTAAGATTAAAAGAAGGTGAATCAAACAGGCTTGTGATGGGTTGTGCTGTGTTGCCTACAATTGCATTGCATTGGGCTTTTTAGGGCTTTAATTGGACAGTAGAGAGAGTGATAGGCGAGGAGAGAGAGATGAGGTGGGATCGGAAAATGTCCCGGGTCGGACTCAACCCATGGGAATGTGAACCCTAGTATATAGATAGACAGATACTTTTTTGATCCCCAAGGGGAAATTCAAGAGATTTATTTCATAGTGCGAGCAGATGTTTCCTTAAACAAGTTTGCTATTGCCCGAACAATGTAGCTGTTCCATATCCATAGGATAGAATATCCGAAGTAAAGAAGTAAAGCGAAAGTAAACTCTAGTTTTAGCCATATTCTATGTACAGCACTTTGGTCAGTGGAAACTGTTTTAAATGTGCTCTATAAATTAAATTTACCTACTTACTTACTAAACAAAAAATCACGTAAAAAAAACACAGAAGGACACGGAGCTACTGAGAATGCTGCCACTTTCGTCAGCGCCGAAACCGGATACGAAGTATGCAATAGTATGGGCGCTGTAACCAGTTGCAGCACCCTCCAGCTCACCGCTCTGGATCATGGACAGGGCTTCATCCCTGCGGCCAGCTCTCAGGTTGATCCACTGGTCAGTGGCGTCCAGGTACTTAATGGCGTTGACGGCAGGGGACATCTTTGTCATGGTCTGCTCTGCACAGCCCGTCGGCAAAATGATCATCTTTTCGATGCCCTCCAGGTTCAGACAGTTGCCCGCAGACTCTCCCATAACACCCCCTGGAAGAATACCATACACAGAGCTCTTTCACACCGTTTGAGTCAACCCAAAACAAACTTTTCAATTTACATTTACATTTATTAATTTATCAGACACTTTAATCAAGCTGCTGTGACTTACATGTAAAATTAAAAGGGCTGCTGACCCCAGAACAACTTGAGGTTAAGTGTCTTGCTCAAGAGCACTATGGTAGAGGCCAGGGATTGAACCCTCAACTCTTCTGGCTACTACAGTACAGTACAGTACATGTTAGTCCAGCTCCTTAACCACTATGCTATCACCACCCCACTCTATTAACGATAGTATAGTGTTTGTTCTAGTATCATGCACTTGTTGTACACTGACTTTTGTCTGAAAGGTCAAACAACAAACATTTGAACCCTAAAGATTAAAAGTTAAATGCAGGACTCAAGCTGTTCCTAAATCCCCTTCTCACCTTTGAAGCTCATGAGGGTCTCTGGTTCATCTCCAGGCACCATGTCAGAAGGTGTTGTGATGTCAAAGTCCAGCTTGTTAGCTAGATAGATATGAATGGATGTTACAGAAGCTTTATGATGTCCCACATCACAATTGTGCTTCGGTCAATGTATAGGCTAGTATTACCTTTACTGTTGATGATGTGCTGACGATAAACTGAGACTAGCTCCCCCTCCCCCTGCACAAAAACAACCAATAATCATAATAATAATAGCAATAGAAATGAATGATTATGTATTGTATAAATACAGGATATATGTCGGTGCAGAGGTGACCACACACTGTACCTCAACTTTGAGCTCCTTCTGTATTTTATCCGCTACACCGCTTGAACTGTGGGCCAGAATGGTGATGGGAAATGTGCCCTTTTCGAGGGGCACCACGGTGAAATACACGGAAGACGCCGAGTTGGCAGGGACTGTGATGCTCTGTTTAGCCCTGTCTCCCCCAGAGGTACACAAGTCCTCAGAGGGCAGCATCTCCACAGTCACCTGGAATAGTTGTTAATGCTTATATACAGTATGTATTTAACACATCCACATCACACCAAAGACCACTAAATATACAGTAGTAGATAGCAGCAGACAGATACAGTGAACCAATCAAAACACACCTTCCACAAGTCATGGACGCTGGTCAGGACAAGGTGAAAAACATTTGGTAGTCTGGTGTGAATTAGACACAGCATGTGATTGGATCTGGTTAAGTACACCTGCGCTTACTCTTAAAGCAACACTAAGCACTTTTCCTCTGTTGCACGCAAGCTATTTGTTTAACCAGCAAATAACGATGTCCACACACAAGGTAGAGTATGTTGCATGATTTTATGAAAGTATGATGACTTGCAACATCGAAACAAGTCAAATTTGTAGTTTCTTATGTCACATTCCATCAAACCACAGATCCGCTACCCGACGTGGTAAACTTACATACACGTGGTTATAGCCGAAAGAGGGCCGTGAAGCGTTCACCCTGTTCACCCTGTTACAAGTTGATGAACCACTGAAATGATTTTGGAAACATTATTTTAAAATACAAAATAGTGTTGCTTTAAAGAGTAATTCAGAGTAATTTATAATCATTCACATTAACTGACACTACCTTTAACTCTGTGTCCTTGTAATTGAACACCACAGCTTTCACCTCCAGCTGTTCATTCTTTTTCACTGAGTATGGCAACTTCACAGACACAAAAAAGTCCTGGAACACCCTTAGTTGTTTGGGCTCTGCAACACAGAAACCTGAGGGACGAGACACGTGTTTACACAACTGCTGTGCGTAATTGTGATCATGCCATTATACAAGTAAAGAGAGAGCTCTTGCCTTTGCTTGGAGAGATCCCCACTGCTTGGATTTCCCAGGTTGTGATAGAATCGGGAGCTGGTACAGAGTACCTTTGATACACAGTAATGGTTAACATTATTCACTTAATTCTTTAACAGAGAAACATGGAATGCATACCTTCTTCCCTCAAAGTAGCAATGAGCAGGTTGTTCTATCTAGATGCCAGATGCAAAAAATGGAACACTCTCTCTCTGGTGTCAGTTTAAGGTCTGAATGCACAGCTCTGAATGGGTTTCACCTGAGCTGACCGCTCTCATCTGTCTCCGTCAGGTGCCACATCCAAGACTCTGGAAAACAGCTCCTCAAGTGCACATCTGTCCCATCGATGGCTTCATCCACCTCATTTTTTTGGTCTGTGTGGGAGAAAAAGAACAATTGTCAAAGCTACAGTAACCTTCTCCTCTTCAAAGCTTTGATCTAACTCACCATTTAGCTCAAAGGCAAAAGCAATACTTATCAGTGTACTAACCTCTCGCAACACTGTATTTTCGTGTTGCCTTTCGCATTTCGGTAGCCGTTTTACAGCATTGAAGAAACACGTCTCTGCATTTTTTGGACTTGCCAGCAGTCCTTCTAAACCTCTGCTCACAGGTGAGTCCCATCCGGTTATACCGGACTCCATCAGCACAGCATGGCCGGACATCTTCACCGTGCTTCATGACTGAGCACAGGATCCAAGGTTGAGTTAACATTAGATATTTTTTTAGGGGTGGGAATTGGCAAAAGAATGACAATTTGATACTATTGCGATATTTGGGCCACAATTCAATATTATTGCGATTCTAAACATATTGCGATACAACAAGTATTGCGATTCGATTCTGCGATATATTGCTATTCATGTCTCTCATATTGTTCGAAGGCATTACAAAAAATAAGGAAAATAACACTGTTCATCTCACTTTGTCATGGCATGGTGCATATCAAGGTCCTTACTATTTGCTTTTTGTTGAAAACCGAAACACACCCACACTTTCAATTTGAAATTGCCATTGAATGCACAATAAAACGCCACAACAAGCGCCACCTTGTGAGCGTAATATCTTCAATTTCCCCCTTGGGGATCAATAAAGTATCTATCTATCTATTTATCTATCTATCTAGCAAATTTAATGTGATCAGAGTAAACCCTAAGTAAACTCGCCTCAAATAAAAGTAAAATAGATACTTAAATTATATAATTAAGTATTGCGATACTTGAGCTACTCGTATCGATATAATTGCATGCACAAAATATCACGATACTGAACAGAATCGATTTTTTCCCCACCCCTTATATTTTTGTACAAAATACTTCTGATGAGTTATAATAATAATAATAATAATAATAAGGTAATAAATACGTGACCTTTCATCTCTACCATCAATATACAGTATAGTTACATATTATATCTAACAGTAGTATTGTCAACAACTCACCAACAGAAGAGAAGTCAGTAACTTTGCTTGCTCTTTTGGACCGTTTACTTTCAGGAGAGCAAGATTTTCCTACAGTGACCAAAGGAAATGTAATCACATATTGGCAAATATCTCATCTCTCGACAGAATGGCTGAAGTACTATTTTATAAACTGCTTAAACACATACTCTGTTTGCCGAGAGTATATGACAATGCCATGTCACAGTTGCACATGAAAGCGAGGCCTACATCCCAAAAAACAGACTGGGCATTCTTCCCTCCTCCAACAGAACAGGCCAGATCATAGGAGTTCATGTAATCAAACATCTACCAAAGCGCAGACAGATGAACAATTACAAATACATTGTATTAAAGAAACATTATATTATATTATGTAGGTATTTTATTTTAAAGTATCAGCTTCAAATTCATTTTAATGTTTCCTAATATATAATAGGTTATTGTCATTGCGTGTCCGGAATACCTGGTATTGCACTAGCCTAATGTTGGTGCACTGTGCCGGGAACATGACACCCTTCACCCTTTGGGCTATGTAAATGCCTGATTGGTCACTCAAAAATCCAAGATGGCAGCCAAACATTGACCTGACTAAATGTTTTTTCTTATAGAAATGCATGTACTGCTTCATTTCACCAACAGTAACAGACAGAGGAGCATCCAAGGATTCCAACAGTACCTAATTTTTTAAATCTGGGCATACGAGTCATGGACATACTTCCCAGATAGCAAAACTGCACTGGGACGGAACTGGGCCACATGTACCACAACATTCGGCACGGATCTTTATAATGGACCTGATCTGGCGTCCAAACGCACATCGGTCCAAAATTGTTTTGGATCTGTTTGACGGATTTGCGGCAGATATGAATTTGCACTCGTCCAGGTCCGTCCCAGATAGCAAAACACACCTACCACGACATCCGGCACGGATCTGAATAGTGGACCTGATCCGCCGTCCAAACGCACATCGGTCCAAAATTGTTTTGGATCCGTTTAACTGATCTGGTGGCAATAAGGGCTGAGACTGCTCCCAACAAACAAGATAACGTCCCGGCGATGATTCAGAGCTTTTTAAAAAACGTATTTTGTCACTGCGACGTAAAAAGAGGAAAAATCGAATTTCCCCCAACTACCAGTTCACCGTTTAGCATTTGCGCCATGGAAATCACCCAAGTCAATCTGTCACGAGCGTGTGGCGTTAGGATACTATTTATGTGAGTGAAACAGCTGTCAACGTTGGTAAGCAGTAATTGGCATACAGTAATGATTTGCAATTAAGCTTACGTCTAGAATTTCATTTCACACATTTATTTAGCTTACCTGTGGGTGCGGCTTGGAGATTGATGATCACGTCCAGATGAATGAAAAGTAGAAGAGTTAGCTGGGTATTTATACCCGGTTAGGTCTAATACTTTCACGACTATGGTGTATTTCCCCCCTAATAAATTACTAAGTCAATGGTCATATCTGGTAATGTTGTTGTTCAAAACATCAGTGGAGTAGGTTAGCCTATAAGCTAAAATATCCCAACCACATTGTTTAAAAATTCAAAACTAATATTTGCAATGCATGCTGGGAAGCAAACAAAGCAAACAAACAAGCAAACAAAGTAGGCCTACACAAAATATAATTAAAGTTATCAGAGAATGTCTAGGTTATATTTTATATCTAAACCATGAGGTTTATAAAGTCATAAAATTGTGATAAGCATCCTTAATTCTTCTGCAAAGTTTTTTATAGTGGTGACCAGTTGGGGATGTGAATGTCTGCTTAAAGTCATATGTGATATGGGACCTGCATTGCAGATCCGTACCACACACAAGAAGCGGACCCGTACCACACATAAGAGGCGGAACCGCATTGCAGATCCGTACCACACACAATAGGGCTCGGGCAGACGACTTGCATTCTAGGAATATTGCCGCCATGTTGGTAGCGCACTGAACGTGATGTCCATTCATTCCGATGCAGAAGACAAGAAGCAGAAATATAGTATTAGCTGTGCTGTGCCCGCAAAGTTTTCACGTCATGATCCCGAGCCCTATAAGCGGACCCGTACCACACATAAGAGGCGGAACTGTATTGCAGATCCGTACCACACACAGTAAGCAAACCCGTACAGGTCCGCTTCTTGTGTGTCGTACGGATCTGCAATACGGGTCCGCTTATTGTGTGTGGTACGGGTCTGCTTCTTGTGTGTGGCAGAGCCATAGAGAGAGCAGAGAGAGTTGCGACACGCTTTGATGTCGCCGCCACGCGATCAAAAGTTCCAAAAAACCTGCGCTGAATGGCTGAATTCCAGGAGGGTGGGATGTAGCTACTTCTAGATGCTGGAAGGTGTAATAATTTAACTCATTAACTACTGACCAAGAGATTGGCTGTAAATAGTTCCAAAAGTCCCATAACGAGGAAATAGCCTGGAAAAAGCACTGCCATTTTTTCCTACGGAGGTCTATGGGAGTGTCGCCACTCTGTTTTATCTACCGCTCTGGTGTGTGGTATACGGATCTGCAATTCATGGGTTTCATCAGGTCCCTTTCCACAGGTGTATAAAATGAAGCACCTTGATTATCAATGCAGACTGCATGGTGATTGATACACCTGTGCTAAGGGACCTGATGAAACCCATGAATACGGGTCTGCCTCTTGTGTGTGGTACGGGTCTGCTTCTTGTGTGTGGTACGGATCTGCAATACGGGTCCTTTTATTGTGTGTGTGTGGCACGGGTCCTCTTATTCTGTGTTGTACGGATCTGCAATACGGGTCCGCCTCTTGTGTGTGGTACGGGTCCACTTCTTGTGTGTGGGACGGATCTGCAATATGGTTCCGTTTATTGTGTGTGACACGGGTCCGCTTATTCTGTGTTGTACGGATCTGCAATACGGGTCCGCTTATTGTGTGTGGGCCACATCTGGCCCACAGTCAGATACCGTAGGTCCGCTACATACGGATCTAAAGGCTTTCATGCGGATCCGGCCCAAAGGAAATTGCTATCTGGGTTGGTACATGGACTGGTGGACTCATTGCGAAGACGCACATACAATTTGGTGCTCTTTGACCTCTAGGGGGCACTGCATTCAGAAAACATGCCCTCTGGCCTTTTGAATGTTATGTTAATGCATGTAGCCGAACTTTTGACTTGTATGTTGATTTTCAAAAATGAGGTACTATTGGAATCTGGTTACGGTTGGTGAAATTGAGCCGGTACATGCAGTATACCACTTACTCTAATGAATTTTTGCTGACCATCTTGACATATGGCCTCCATCTTGGATTTTCCAGGAACTCTGCCTCCACAACCATTACCGTAAGTATTTGCAGTTATTGTGTAAAAGGTCAATGTTCTCACCTTCTGTGCAGTCAACTTGTTCTGTTTGTTTAGGATGTACACAGCTGAGTCCACAGCCACCAGTGCAACCTTACTGTGGCTGTCTGCTTTCACCACCACATCCACGGACTCTGCAGGCTTGTGGTCTCTCAATGGACTGATCTCAATCTATGGAGACGTGATGCAAAAGAGCTGATCGTCTCCAAGATATTTTCTCGCTTTGGTTTAAAGGTGTCAGTCAAATGTCTCCCAAATAAACATTCTGAAACCATTTGATACTACAGTATGACAAAATAAAGCCACCTTCCCCTTGCAGATATCCATGACATCCACCCAGACTGAGTCTGCCACTATCGTTGTTGGGCCTCTGAAGTAGTATGCAAGCAGTCGGAAAGAGGGCGCCATATCAGTGCTGTACGGGAGGGTGATTTCTGTGAGTTCACTTGAAGTTGTCTGAACACTCTTAAACTGCAAGGTTTTACCCTTACTCAGGACCTGCAGAGGGAATGAGGGAATGCTTGGCTTAGTCAGATGTACGCGACAGTTCACTCAAAGAATCATTGCAGGATTTGTCTAAAACTAGCAAGCTAACTAGCCACGACTGTTGGGACAGTGACGTGATCGTGACGCAGCAAACAGACTAAGATGCTAAATATGAAAGATAGCTAATTTGGGTTTCATACTTTCCAAGGGTAACAGAGTTTCATACTTTCCTAGGAATAAACCACTCAGTGAAGAATACCATGGTCAGGTGACAATCTCCTTTTCTGGAGGCTATATGGTGCTAGATAATCCAAGAATTATGTGTCTAGTGTTTCAAATTAGCTTGACATTTAAATGATCTTGTTTCCTTTATAGTCACGTCATGTAAGAGCAAGTAAAACATACAAAAAGAAAACATCTCTGAAGTAAGACAGATGAAAACTCAAAACGAAAGTGGTGGCCTATGCCAATTACCATGTAGTAGATGTGGGAGGGTCGGGCGGTGCCAGCTGGAGAGATGTCTCTGAAGCGAGCTGTTAGCTCCTGGTCTGGAGCAAGAACACGGTGCTCCATCTCAATGCTGAGATAATCCTGTGTGTTTGGGACTGCTGTGACCATCATTTGTCCAGAGGGTGTCTTCTCTCCTTCAGCAGATAGCTAAGAGGAATGAGTGATCAGAGTGAGTGACCCACGAAGCCTTGCAAACAATAAAACCCTTACAAGTCTTTATTCCTTTGCTTCTAATTAATAAAGATGAGAAGGGATGACACTGTTTGCCTCTTCCTGCAACGATGCAACGGTCACCTTGATATGCAGGGATGCAGCTTGCTTGGGGACTTCAAAAGGAATTTCAGTAACTCCGTCTTTAGTCGCTACAGCGTTCTTATTAATGATGTTTTCTGTTTGGTCAGTTAATTTCACAGTAACGGCAGCGTTTAGCTTCACGTTTGGGATGCGACTGCCATCAGGATAGGTGGCTGTGGCCTGGAAAACAACAGAGATTATGCAGTTGCATTGTGGCATTGCTAATCCCAATAGCACTTGTTTATGTAGGATAGGCTACTCCAGTCAGTTTACATTCCAGAAGCACATTAGGGTTTTATATTGTATCGTGTAAATGTAAAAACAGCCCTTCACTGATTGGTTGTATAGCCTTTGTTCGATAGCCTTAGCTAAGACTAGCACTGTGCCTCAAACCGCGCACTTCTGCACTTAAAATACTTAATTTGAGTGCGTGAGGGCGTTCACACTGAAATTTCGAACGATAGGAAGGGCACTGCAAGTCCCCGGATGGTGCACTCATAACGGTCAAAAAGTTGAGTGTGGAACGCTGGACACTTCTCGCCCTCAACGGACGCCATCTTGGCTAAACAACGGAAGGGGAGGGAGTATTTTCAAACTCGTAGAAATCGCGGTAGAGAGATCTGAAGCAGCAGCGGTGGAAAACACACTTTACAGAGGTACAAGCAAGTTACAACATAAACTGTTCATGTTTTGACACAGTACGACCATGTCACGGTGGAATTGGGGACACCAATAAAAACAATTTAAACGTTACGATCGTCATTTCCGTGAAGTGCACGGAGGTTAGCGTTTGATATGAGACGACACTATTCTGTTAAAATGTGCACACTATGCCAGTAAGCACACAGGGCACATAGGGTGCTGCACGAAAGTGTACTCACGTAAGTAGTCGGTTTGAGACAGAGTGTAGGTCTACATGGCGGGGGTGCCTAGATGCCATGTAATGGGGGTGCGCTGGTGGTATACGATTGTTTTCATTAATAATGTAACCACAGAAAGTCATGTTTTTGTGTTCTTTAATGCAGAGAGAGCTTAAAGTGTAACTGCACCCTAAAATATATTTTTTGAGCTGTTGATTGATTGAAATTACTCATAAGTGAACTACACTATTACCAGAGTTAATATTGACAAAAATCGTGTTTCCCGAGAAAAGTAACATTTCGTATGATTTTGTATTGGAGATATAGCTCTCCGCGCCCTCTACAGGTTGAAACATGCCATGGCATTTTGGTCCAAAATGCTATTGGAATGCTGACCGAGTCCTGCACTTCTCTGGCGAGTCTACGTCACTGGGTTGTTACAAATTAGGAATGAAACGCCCCAACACCTGCTGCCCTGATTAGATACCTGTGATAAGCCATATCTGCAGCACTCATTCCCAGATTGACACAAAATCACCATGGTTGATTGGCTGCAGCAGTGCTACACTCCCTTCCAAATTTCAGAATGTCCCACCCATTTTGAAAGCCGTTTTCAGAAATGTGAAGTGGGTGGAGTTATGGGGTGAAGTTACACTTTAAAGTAAGGTTACCATACCAAAATGGAAAACTTGCTGCCAGGGGCAAAGTACTTCTTGGTCTTGGACATGTCAATCATATAAGGTGAGGTCACTATTTTCACAGAGCTGGTCTCCGCCTCTTCAAAGTCTCCACCTTCAAAAAAACAGAATTTACTAAACCTGTGCCGGGCCTATACATTTTCACACATAACAATGCAGCATATATTTTTTTTTATCAGCATATTCATTTGATTCCACCATACGATAGTATACACATGTTTTTCTCAGCATTCCATGGATTTCTGAGTCTTTGTATGACTTACTGGCCTTCTCCAAAGCGGTTACAGCAATATAAAGATGACAACCCTCTGGGTCAGTGATATTTGTCTCTTTTACTTTTTCTTGAAAAAGTTCAGAATGAAGTTTGACACTTGCACGACCATCCATGATCTTAAGTTTAAGAAAGAAAACAATAATTATAAAATAAAATGTATTTAATGTCTGCACACATTCTTAATATTTCTTACACAGACAAAGGACATTTAAGCTATTATGCTCCACAGTCATAACATAGCAATCTATTATTACTAAGTCATACAGACCGGTGTCTGGATCTCAAGACCAGGTAGATAGATCCTATTCTTTTGCTGGTCTATGATTCCATATCTGATGTAAGCGACACCATCAACAGCTTTCCCATAGGTATACCTAGAGACAACATACATTAGGTCACACCCATTTGTCTTTGCTACTGAGAAATATACGAATCTGAGTTGCGGGTTTTGAATCATTTGAAAAACCTTGCAGAAACTGAGAACTGGAAGCTTTCTTCTCCCAGTGTGTAGTACGGTTTTACTGCCTCAATCTTCACCTCATATGTCGGCAGCACTGGAATAAGAATTTAAGAGACTTAACATAAAAAAGGAATGCACACTAATGTTATGCACAAAAACGTATGTAGGAAAAGGTTGATAATTAGTTGACAATTGTGAACACAGAAAATGAGCAATTCTCACCATATTCCTTCACTTCAAACTCAACTGTGGTTTTTGATTCAGGTGCACCAGTAAAATATGCTTCTATTTTCCAGTGTCCAGCTCTAAAACATGTAGAAATGTAATGTTCATGAAGGGAATATGAAAGAGTTGGTGTGCAACATGAGGTGGCTCAAAAGAAGAAGAAAAAAAACAAACATATATGTTTGTTGTTGTTATTGTTGCTTTTACTGCTAACTTACGGTTCAATGTCAGGGATGCTGACAGTCTGCTGTGTGATTTCGTAAGACTTTAATAAAGTGCCATGGACTACCAAGCCTTTGGTGTTCTATGGAGATATAAATAAAAATGTAATAAACAAATATGACCAGAAGTGTAGGTTTCCCTTTTGTATGCGGTGAGATTCAAACATGTCTCATACTTACAAATATCCTAAGGTTGATCTGTTCATCTTTCGGCAGCATGTACTGGTCTAATGTGAAGATTCTGTATTTGACTGGGATATATCACAACAAAATGAAAACTTGTTCATCACATCACAATATTAAAAAATGTAAAAATTAAAAAAATCTGATTTCAGCCACCTTACCAGTCTCTCCAGGAGTGTAGATTGGCTTGTCAGTCTGAATGAAAATGTAACCCCTTTTGGTTGACAAGTGGATATCGACCATTTGTGCTTTATCAAAAAACTTTGGAGAATTGGCACACAATGTGATATACTTATATTGCACAGGATTTTTATCTTGGGCATGTTGGAATCGTTCTGGGTCCACCTAAACACAATAAATAAATAAATAAATAAATAGAAAAATATATAAATAAATAAATAAATAAAATGTATGAATTATCATCATCTGTTAGCAACCAACGCTGAGCTTCCACTTAACTTTAGTTTGACAACGGCTTGAAATCTGTTATCTTCACTGAGAGTTATGTGCTCAGTTGATGTGAGAGTGTCACTTGTCATTGGGTGTTTCATATAGAGATGAACATCCACAGGTCCAGTTGCTCCATGAATCTGCATGCTCACTGTCTCCTCTGCTCCAAGATGAATAATGCTGGGAGCAGTGATGAGCCACCTGAAGCGCACGCACGCACACGCACACACACACACACACACACACACACACACACACATACACACACACACACACACACACACACACACACACACACACACACACACACACACACACACACACACACACACACACACACACACACACACACATAATCACATACACAAAAGAACAGATTGATGCAAAAGAGAGAGAGAGACCAAAACAATGCTCATGTGCAACCACCATAAACAAGGAGCAACTCACAGGCATAGAGCAAAGAAAACCAAAACAAAGATACAGACATACTCCTCCACCCCCCACACACATACTGTAGAACCACATGGCAGATAGAATGCACACTAACTATCACACCACTGTAAACAAAGCTTTCCACAGCACACCTCAGCACCCACTGACCGACTCACCTGGGAGACTGGGCGCCCAGCGCAGTGACCACACAGCAGAGAACCAGGAGTGTGATTGCCATCTTGCTACCGGACTGGCTTGTGAGTTAGTCGAGCTTGCCTTTATCCCTCTTCTCTACTGCTCTTATGCAACTTCGTACATTTATTTATTTATTTATTTTGTTCAACAGATACCAGAAACAACCCAGAGCACCATGTGAAATATATGGGAAAGGTCAACATCTAGCTGTTGTGAAAACAGCAGAAAAAAACTGCTCAATATTGTGTTTGATGTTGCTTGCATGCAGATATTAAAATATGAAATTATAACATGAATACATAAATTACCTCTGGAGTTTGAGAAGAAGTCACATGATTTCCCAGAAATCAGCAATTCGAGCCAAATAAGGTGGGAACACTTTCAGACTCTTGCTCAATATACTGTTTTGAAAAGCTAAACTGTCCTTCAGCCTCTAGCCACGTTACATGGACAGTTTTTATTTGTCATTCCGTGCCGTCTGTTTACATGGGGTAGGCCTACGTTCTTTTGCGATCAGGTACTTTCAAGCGCCTTAGGATATTTGATCAGAATAGCCGTTGCCTACGTTTCATTGGAAAGATATAGCTGTCAATCTAAATGACCGTATACATGGCTGTTCATTCCAGACTGTCCCAGATCAAGATGTAGGCTAGCCTACTGTAGGACCTGGCCAGCAAGGGCGTCCACTGTATATTTAGGCTAGGAACAGACTGTACCACCTCTTCCATTCCGATTCAAATTCTGATCGGATCAGACATTTTCATTCCGATTGACGTGTTATTCCGTTTCTGAATAGAAGTGTCCATGTAAACGTGGCTGTGTTTAATTGACAAATGAGAGGAGGTAGGCCTACAAAGACACGTATTTTTATTTTTTTATTTAATTTAAGTATTCACATGTCTGTTTGGCATAGTGTCTCAGGGCTCTTCACCCTAATTACACCAGGCACCAGCTTTTAACCAGCAGAGGTTACTGTTGTGAAATATGGCTGCAGTTGGTTTGTCTATGACAGAGCACAACAGGCAAAACCTTGCAATTTAGTTTAGTTGCCAAATAGAAATAAATGTTCAATTACATCTGCTAAATTCATTCCAAATAAGAACAGTACAGTATATCAACTTTATCACAGGGTCTAGACCCAACAGCAGTGATGGAATTTCCGGACTAATGTGTTTGCTTGGACATACAACATTAATCTCTGCCTATAAAAAATCAGCATCATCTTCCATCTTGTCAGTGATGATGTGCTCAAGATATTTCGTACAGTTAGATTACACAGAGGGATTGTCCTCCTGACAGGTAAAACATTGGAAAGTGCAGCTTCTGATCCTCCTTGGTCCTACATAAATGCAAAACTCTTTTTTTTTTTGCATGATAATGTACATCAAACTCAACCCCTTACTCAGAGCATATCCAGCAGCTGCTGGAACACCACAGTTTTGGGGGACATAATAGCCAAATTGTCTGCGTTGTGCGTATCAGATGGTTTAAAGCAACACTAATGCACTTTTCCTCTGTCGCACACACACTATTTGTTCATCCAGCAAATAACGGACAAGATAGAATATGTTGCATGATTTTATGAAAGTATGATGTATTGCGACATGGAAGCAAGTCAAATGTGTGGTTTCTGACAGGTTTTCCATGTATAGGTTGATCAGGGCTGGAGACAGAAGCCCCCCCTGCTGTACTCCATTGCCTACACTGAAGGGTGGGGATAGGCTGTTTCCCCATTTAACTTGCATGTTGTTTGGCATACCAGTTAACCAGGATATGATGCATCCAGGCACACCCCTGAGTTTGGTAAAACTCTTGCTGATTTACCCTGCCAAATGCCTTGGAAGCATCACTAAACCCTAAAAACATTGTATATCATCTAAGCCAACGCTGTTACTTCACAGTCATTTGCTTTTGAGTCATTAACTATACTATAGGCTAAAAAACATCCATGTGCTATGATGGAGGGATCTTTGCTGACAAACAAGAGTATTTTTACTTTTGTTTGTGTAATGAAATGACATTAAAATGGCTGTTTGTGCAGTTAGCCCATTACCTTGCTCTTCTTCAAGTCACTGCCACCTTGTGAGGAGAGACTGAAGTAAGACAAGTCAATTATAGAACTCTCCTCCTTTTGACTAAAATTAAGACCCGTTATCATCCACAAATAGACCCAGAGTTACAGTAATATCAGACTGGAGTTTCCCTTTAACTCTTATCGTATGTATGCTTTATCACTTATGGTTTATTTTCTAAGATCTACAGATTGTCCAACATATTGGACAAATGTCAAGCTCAGCAGTTTGTTTTACAGTTACAGTAGGCTACAGGCTGTATCAATACTGACCATTGGCAAACACATCCAGACTGTCCTAGCATTGAATATGCATATTGAATACTGATACAAGCGGCAAATGTATTCAATTCAGTCAAATAAACAAGTAGAAAATATGAGCATGGACCCAGAGAGAGCTGTCGAATGGGGAGGCAATAATGGACAACATTAATATTAGAGGAAACAGAAAAAAATCATATTACAGCAAGATGCAGCAGTAAAACATACCATTCTTTATTGTTTACAAATTGATTAGAGATTGCCGTAAATGTGAAGTTACCAGGTGTGACAAAAAACTTTAATACTGTTCAGTAGTCCAACAGCGCTCTCCTTGAAGGTAATTTGAAGGTCAAAACATGTCTGGAAGATATCTCTCTGTGTGTTTGAGTGAAGTGTGTGTTCACTGTTCAAGGAGTGAAGACAAGAGACAGATAGAGGGGTTGCATGACAAATGCCACTCAAAACCTTCAACGTTTCGAAGGAAACTGTTAAAATGCAATTCACAAATGACATGATCGACGACTATCATAAATCTTACCTAACAGATATCTCTATAATCTGACTGACCCAGGTCAACAATTCAATAAGGACAATATCTGCTATAGTTATCACACAAGTTGCAGATGACAGCAAACAGTGAATCAAAATCAGTGAGCAATTGATGGTTGCTACTGTTCCCTCTAATTAATGTAGTCCACTAGATCAACCCCAACCAGTGTAGTCAAGCCAACATGTTTAATCAACATGTTCACACGTTTCAAATATATTTAGATACGCTTTGGAGAGCAACGTTGAGGCTATGCTTACAAGACCACTATGGCATGACTATAAACTGGGACACAAATACGTACCTACAGAACACCTTAATTAGAAACGTTATTTCTGTGATATATAGGGTATGATAATATTATAGTAGTCTGGACTAGATTAGATTAAGCATACATTTATAGTACAAAAGCATACATAGAAACACATTTAGAAAATGAATTTATATGGTGATGTTGCTTTTTTATGTGAAACAGCGCTCTCATGTACAGTATCAATGGAGCATCCTCAGGCAACAGGCTTAACTCAAAGGGTAGACAAATACTGTACAGTAGAGGTACATTCATTTAGAGTCATCTGAAGTAAAAACCTCTCCTCTGCTTAAAGACAGGACAACTCCTTTAAAAGAGGTAAAGAGCGTAATGTGAGTGTCGGGTTCAGTGAGCACAGCGCCTCATCTCATGCTGTGCCATGAAGGTCTGGAGTCGCCGGCAGGCCTTGCGGGTCCTTTTACACTGGCTCTTTTCTGGAATCTTCTCCAGCCACTCGTCCCTGCTCAATAAGTACCTGGGGCTGTGGATGTCACATCCAACATGTCATTAGAGGACATACAGTAAACTGTCATTGTATTGTACTCTTGGCTTATGTTGTCATAGGAAGTCATGTACCGTAATTTCGCGACTATTAGTGCTTATACTGTACATTGATTTTGCAAAATTTGGTCAGCTATGAGGTTAATACAGGGGGGCAGTTAATATGGTGTTAATATGGTTTCGTTTCTTTTAACTTGCATAAACACTGTCCTGCGGCTTATACACAATGCGGCTTATATGCGGGAAATTAATGTAGTGGTTGGTTTTAATTGGAGAAATGGAGTGTTCAGAGCTTACCTTCCCATGGCATCTAGAGTGGGTGTGATGGCTGTATTAGTACCCATGAACATGTACTGGGCTTCCATGGTCAGAGCAAAGTTCACACAAGATAGTCTTTGAACGAGTTCCCGTGTTGCACCAATATGAACTCCTTCATCTTTGCCTGTTGAGCCAGTGATACAATAATTAACATAAATCAATGCAGAATTGACCTAATTGCATTAGCAATAGCAGATGTTCCCATATTTGAAGACTTGCCTGTTTGAAGAATTTTGATCACTTCTGTAGAGTAATAATTGAAGACGCCATCACCTGTTGAGTTGACCACCTTCACAATGTAAACTACCAAAAATAATTAGTCAGACCAGGTTACATCCCAATTTTTTGACCAGGTATCTGTGACAAGAGAATCAAATCACTCATTCAAGAGACTCACCAAAATCAACAATGGGCTTGTAACATGCAAAGTCAGTGCGTGTGTTTGACTGCATGTTTTCACTGAAAGTCACTTTAGGTGTAGGACAGGAGCCTGTGACCACAGAGCATAGGGTTGCAGTAACATCCAAATGTGCAGCAACGCGTAAGAAAACGTTTTAGGATTTAACAGATACCTCATGTGCCACCTACCTTCTGCACAACTGCAGACATCTCCATGACACCGCTTGGAAACCATATCTGTGTAGGCTGCTCTGTAGAAAACTCCACATTTCTTAGCTAGACAGCAATCCATTAAAAAAAAGGACAACCGTGGTGTGGACATCAAACAATACCAGTGTGGGAATTAGTGAGTCATTTAATCTTACACTATATTGCCAAAATTATTTGCTCACCTGCCTTGACTCACATAGGAACTTCGGTCACATCCCATTCTTCATCTATAAGGTTTAATATAACAGCTTCAACTCTTCTGAGAAGGCTTTCCACAAAAGTTAGGAATTTGTTTTTGGAAATTTTTGACCATTTTTTTTCAGAAGCACATTTGTGAGGTCACACACACTGATGTTGAACGAAGAGACTGCGAGGAGACTGCCTTCCCAGAAGAATTGAAACTGTTATAGTGGCAAAGGGTAGACTGACATCATAACCCTATGGATTAAGAATGGGATTTGACCGAAGTTTATATGTGAGTCAAGGCAGGTGAGCGAATACTTTTGGCAATATAGTGTATTTAAAGCACTTATTTCCAGAGTGAAGAGAGGCAGATGTTTTTACTTGGATTATAGTTGTCGTAGATTACAGCAGCAGCTGGCTGGACTAGTCCGATAGGTACAATCTGTTCCGCTCTGAACTGTAGACACTCTGTAGTGTCTGTTACCTGACATAAAATCCAGTCATTAGAGCAGTACTCTAGTTTTAAAATCAATCAGGAAAGTGAGCTGATAATCAGACACAAGATATTGAAATCACTGGATAACAGCAGAGAATGTAAGACGTGAGTAGAACTCACCTGATTGAAGTAGAGGTACACTCTGTTGGATCCTAAGTCAAAGTGATCAATGTACTTCTCTGTGCCCTTTACTTTCTAGAGGAGAACGTGCACTAGGCTGTGATAACATTCATGTGATCCAATTAAACATTCAAACAGTAATAGCGGAATTCTCTAAACATGTGAGTGATATATCTTTAAAGTCAGTGTGGAAATATGGTGTCTAGGACAGTGCAGTCAGAATGTACCTCCTCAAGGTCCTTAACATTTACGTTAAGTCCACTCAGCAGAGAGATGTCCACGACGACCATCCCTTTAGACGCCCCATTTAGCATCCTAGAGGATGAGGAGCATCAGATGAGATGACCAGAGCGGTGTAGAGGTTTATTTTCAGATGATGACATGCAGTGGTGCTCCTAGTTTGCATGATGTCCTAGACAACCACCCCGCCTCAACCAGCCCATACTGCCCATATGAGAAGTCTTTGCTCACCCATAACAGACTGTGTAGGTCAGAGACTTCTCCTTCTTCATGGGGTCATCCTTCTGCGGTATCTCTCCCTCCAAGTTCAGATAATCGTACAGGTCGTCTAAGTCAGGGATCGCTATGAATAAAACAATAGTTACTTTTTTTTACCAAGAAAACTCAAAACCAGCCTGAAAACAGTTTCAGCCATGGTATTAGTAGTTACTGATGCTTTCATTGCCAATGAAGGATAGGTAGGATTTCTCAAAGTTCATGTAATTTTGACATCTCTCTGTGTGTGTGTGTGTGTGTGTGTGTGTGTGTGTGTGTGTGTGTGTGTGTGTGTGTGTGTGTGTGTGTGTGTGTGTGTGTGTGTGTGTGTGTGTGTTGTGTGTGTGAGGGAGAGAGAGAGTGTTACAGTAGTGACACTGAGAAATCCTATATACAGTATACAGTATATGGACTTTGCTTACGTTCAAATTCCACTTCCCCTTCAATCGTGACATTCAGGAAGAATTCGTCACAGGCTGAGTGAGGCTTTTTCAGGCTCCTGTAATTTTGCACAACCTGTTGGATGAAAAGGGGCATACCTGTCAAAACTCCAAATCACATAATTAAATTATCCATCTGAGAGAGAGCAATTATTGTTATTGTTTAGCCCAAATATGTACATACCGCCAAAGTGCCGTCTCCTTCTCCTTCAATGCGAACAGAGACTTTTCCCCCTTTCCTGATCTGAGGTAACACAAACAAGTCATCACTAAGGATATGGAAACAGTCTGTAAAAAATCTACCAATCACACCTGTGATGTACAATACATATGCATTTCATACTGTCCACACTGTTGTTGTTGTTTTTTTTACTGTATGAAATGGGTCCTTATTACGTATGTTAACACAGTGCTGTAAAACTATTGTATAGAGTTTATAGTTTTACAGATTATTTTCATTATGTTATTACACAATTGTAGTAGTAATAGATGACTTCATCATGTGTTTAAGACTACTGTTACTGGACTAATGAATGTCACCTTTACCTTGATGGCTGGCTGGGTGAGAGCATTATGTTTCGTTAACCTCACCACATCCTTTCGACCGTCTTGAAAACACATCTCCACAGTGAGGTTCAGGCCATTCACATCATTGTTCTGCTCGCTGAATGTGGCAAGGCCCTCCAAGGCCACAACTGTGTCCTTCAGACAGTTAAGAAGCCAGATTAGCTGAATTTGGACTCCTTGATGTGTAAATATCAAGGCCTTGATACATTTTGAGTCTGATCTTATTTTGTTCTTTGGGTTTTTTAATGCAGTGAGGTGCTGGTTGTTGGCATGATACCTGACTGCCAGGTGAGTTGAGGTACTGGGTCCTGAAAGTTCATGATTTGAGGACTTCACTGCCCTGAGACTTACCTGGGTGGAGTGGAATCCGCCCCCAAACTTGCGCTGTTCCATTATCCATGACGCAATACTCATGGCATACTGAGTGTCCCTCACAGCCACGGCCTGTAGCAGGGCGTACGCCGTGGTCTCCAAAGACAGAGGGTCTGCTCGTACCCCGATGTCAGGGCTCTGGGCTTTTGTTGATCCCCAGAAACACCTATTTTTACCTTTCAAGCAGAGGAATGGAGAAAATATGAAATGCCACTTCAATTTTTCAATGTAAATATGAAGATACCCAGGCACAGGGCAAGCAAGGAGCACTAATGGTGACCTAAGCCACTGAGACTAAAGACTTCAGCTGTGGCCTCCTTTCATTTCTATCAGTGTTGATAGCTGACTAACCCCCCCCCCCCCCCCCCCCCCCCCACAACCCCTCACACTGAATTTAACAGCATTTAGATATGACTCCCTTGTGCCCCCTTCAGGTCTTCTGCTGTCAGTGCATGGGCTGGACTGGGGCTGGTTAGGCTAATTGCATAATTTAATAATAATTTGACACTTCTCTTCATTTGTGCAGGCACCTTTCGAAAACACAAAGGCTGGACTTACTAGTATCGCAGTTGGCCAGATCTCTGAGCTTCTTCTGTGCTTGAGTAGCTGCTGAGCTCTGGGTCAGTGAGAGGGCATAGGCTGTGATGGCTACAGAATAAGGATCCTCCAAGGAGTTCAACTGCTGCACCAGGTAGCTCTGCGCACTCTCCATGGCCATTCTCTGAGGTGGATCGTTTTAAAAACATCGGAATGATTGCCCACATTCAAGTTTTTCATTCAAAAGACGGTCAGTTTGTGATGAGCTATTCAAGAGTTATACAACTTATTTTCAAGTATTGAATTACCACTTCTGTAGATTCAGAAGTGTCGAAGACAGACAGAGTCTGGTGCATTGCTATGAGAACATAAGCAGTCAGCGACGTTTCTCCAGATGATTCCCCAACTCTGCCCTACAGCGTGAGTAAAAGAAGTGTCAATAATGTGCTGAGACATTAAAGTTATATTATTTTCAGTGGATACATATGTTATACTGTAGATACAGTTGAGGTTTTGGTGAGGCACTAATTTGTAATAAATACTTGTAATACTCTTAATATAATGTTATAGTGCTTTCATATTGTTTTTATAAGGCTTTACAAGTCAGTAATACCTGCATGCTTCTGCCATTATAGGGATTGATCCCCTGGAAAGAGCCTCCTTCAGTCTGTTTGGATATAATGTAGGTTATGGACTTCTTTATGTAGGAATCCTCAATGGGAATGACTTCTCTAGCTTTGGTGAGTTCTTTGGCAACAAATGCTGTAATCCTATTGAGAAATATCCATTTAATAGTTAAAACAAACACATCACAAAGGGAGATTCAGTACATATCAAGCCCGACCACATTACTTGGACATGAGGAACAAGAAAAAAATCAATGATGAAGAGAAAACGAGTTGAAAACAGAGCAAAGTCACCAGATAATGCTTGGGGATGAAGAGAACCTCCCGTAAGAACCATCTGCCTTCATGTATGTCAGGACTTTGCTGTAACCTGCCAAAATAAACGTCACATGAAAAGAATGTGAATCAAACAGGCTTGTGAGGCACACTTGCAGTGTGCTATAGTCTCCACTATCCAGGACTTTAAATACCACATACTGTATTTTTCACATTCAGCTCACCATTCTTTTTTTCTTAAAATTAAAATATCTTTGGGGGCTTTTTGTGTCTTTAATCAGACAGTACAACAGAGAGAGTGACAGGAAGTGAGAGGGAGAGAGATGAGATGGGACCAGGAAATGACCCGGGTCGGACTCAACCGATGGGCACATGGTACCCTAATATGGGCGCTGTAACCAGTTGCGGCACCCCCCAGCTCACCGCTCTGGATCATGGACAGGGCGTCATCCCTGCGGCCAGCTCTCAGGTTGATCCACTGGTCAGTGGCGTCCAGGTACTTCATGGCGTTGACGGCAGAGGACATCTCTGCCACGGTCTGCTCTGCACAGCCCGACGGCAGTATGATCAGCTTCTCGATGCCCTCCAGGTTCAGATAGTTACTCACAGACTCCCCCATCACACCCCCTGGAAGAGTACCATACACAGAGCTTTGATTCAATCCAGCTCAACTTTTAAATTTGATGAATGCCGTCTCCTTAGTCACTGTCAATTCAACTTTTATTCCACTTCACATACACCAAAACACTTTTCACACTTGTAAGATTTAATGATAGTGTTTGTTCTACATGTACATTGCACACTCATGCCGTGAAGAGACAAGAAACATTTTGTACCCTAAAAGTTAACCGAATATACAGTACAGTTAGAAGCAGGACTGCTGATGTTTAAGTTGCTATGTTCCTAAATCCCCTTCTCACCTTTGAAGCTAATGTAGGTCTCTGGTTCATCTCCAGGCACCATGTCAGAAGGTGTTGTGATGTCAAAGTCCAGCTTGTCAGCTAGATAGACATGAATGGATGCTAGAATGAAGCTCTACACTCTCCGACACCACACATGTGCTTTAGTCAATGTACTGTATAGGCTAGTATTACCTTTACTGTTGATGATGTGCTGATGATAAACTGAGACTAGCTCCCCTTCCCCCTGCACCAAAAAAAAACAATAATCATAACAATAATAGCAATAATAATAAATGATTATGTATTGTATAAATACAGGATACAGTCGATGTCGGTGCAGAGGTGACCACACACTGTACCTCAACTTTGAGCTCCTTCTGTATTTTATCCGCTACACCGCTTGAACTGTGGGCCAGAATGGTGATGGGAAATGTGCCCTTTTCGAGGGGCACCACGGTGAAATACACGGAAGACGCCGAGTTGGCAGGGACTGTGATGCTCTGTTTGGCCCTGTCTTCCCCAGAGGTACACAAGTCCTCAGAGGGCAACATCTCCACAGTCACCTGGAATGGTTGTTAATGCTTATATGTACTTAACACATCCACATCACACCACCAAATATACATACAATATATATATATATATTTATATATATATAATGTAATAGATAGCAGCAGACAGATGTAGTGAACCAATCAAAACACACCTTCCACAAGTCATGGACACAATGGAAAACATTGGCGGTCTGTGTATTAAACACAGTTGGATCTAGCTAATTACTCTTGAGCTTATACTTTAAGAGCTCTTTTTAAAAGGCCTCAGTCAATTTATAATCATTCACATTGACTGACACTACCTTTAGCTCTGTGTCCTTGTAATTGAACACCACAGCTTTCACCTCCAGCTGTTCAGTCTTTTTCACTGAGTATGGCAACTTCACAGACACAAAAAAGTCCTGGAACACCCTTAGTTGTTTGGGCTCTGCAACACAGAAACCTGAGGGACGAGACACGTGTTTACACAACTGCTGTGCGTAATTGTGATTTGTGATCATGCCATTATACAAGTAAAGAGAGAGCTCTTGCCTTTGCTTGGAGAGATCCCCACTGCTTGGATTTCCCAGGTCGTGATAGAATCTGGAGCTGGTACAGAGTGCCTTTGAAAAACCACATACCGGTTGACATTATTAATTTTACAGTATTTTTTCTTAACAGAGAAACATATAGAATGCATACTCTTCTTGCCTCAAAGAAGCACGGAAGATGTTCTATCTAATGGCTGAGTGATAGATGCAAAAAAAGATGAATGGAAAAAGGAAAGCATTCTCTCTTGTGTCAGCTTAAGGTCTGAATGCACAGCTTTGAGTGGGTTTCACCTGAGCTGACCGCTCTCATCTGTCTCCGTCAGCTGCCACATCCAAGACTCTGGGAAACTGCTCCTCAGGTGCACGTCTGTCCCATCGATGACCTCATCTATCTCATTACTGTGGCCTGCGTGAGAGGAAAATAACACTGGTCAAAGCTAACCTTCTTCCCTTCAAATATTTGATCTAACCCACCCTTAAGCTCAAAGGGATGGTGTAAAAGCAAAACATGCCACTGCTACCCACAGGATAGTTGTACTAACCTCTTGCAACGCTGTATTTTCGTGTTGTCTTTCGCATCTCGGTAGCCGTTTTACAGCATTGAAGAAACACGTCTCTGCACTTTTTGGACTTGCCCTTAGTCCTAATAAACCTCTGCTCACAGGTGAGTCCCTGCCGGTTATACCGGACTCCATCAGCACAGCATGGTCGAACGTCTTGCCCATACTTCATGACTGAGGACAGGATCCAAGGTTGAGTTAACATTAGATATTGTTTTTGATATCGTTTGTATGAAACACTTCTGATGAGTTTGTAATAAATACCAGACCTTTCATCTTTAATATATAGTTAAATATTGTATCTGATATTGGCAAAATCTCACCAACAGAAGAGACGTCCATAACTGTGTTATATCTTTTGGATCGTTTATTTTCAGAGGAGCAGGAGCGACCTATAGCGACCAAAGGGAATGGAATATAATCACATATTGGCAAATATCTCATCTGTAGACAGAATGGCTGGAGTAAGTACTATTTTATAAACTGCTGAAGCACATACTGTGCCTGGAGAGAGTATTTGGCATGTCACAGTTGCACATCCAAATGAGGCCTACATCCCAAAAAACAGACTGGGCATTCTTCCCTCCTCCAACAGAACAGGCCAGATCATAGGAGTTCATGTAATCAAACATCTACCCAAGCACAGACAGATGAACAATTACACAAATAGTTAAAGCAAATATGTAATATTAAGGAACACAATGTAGATATTTTATCATTAAATAACAGTTTTCAAATAACAGCTTCTTTCTTTTTAGATATTCTTGCTATGCCTTTAATCTGATAATGACAGTGAGGAGAGTGACAGGAAGCAATTGGGTGAGAGAGATGGGGTGGGATCAGAAATTACCCGGGTAGGACTGGACCCAGGGTCCCTGTGGGCACATGGACCAGTACAGTACGTGGTATAGGCACTGGGAGCTGTAGCCAGCTTCAAATTAATTTTAAGGCAACTGATTTATCATAAGAAAAATGGCATCTTTGTCGTAGCCATTGCGTACCTGGCTTTTCACCCCTTTTTGACACATTCGGCATTATTTTCTAAACGAAAAGTGATGCTGGAGGTGAACTCTTCGGTTGAAAATTGATACCAAAGGGAAAATACTGTTTGCTGCTTTGACAACAAGAAAAGCACTCAGAGAGCGCAGACCTCTGCCTGTATTGTTCTTCCTAGGTTGTCATACATTCAAACCTAAATTATTCAGATCGCCACCACGTGGTCATACCATGCCATTACACCGCTAAGTGAAAAACATAAACGGCTCCGGACTCCCAAAATTGAATCGTTTCTTCCTTGAAAATTTCATCGAAATGCATCCATTACTTTTTGAGTTATCTTGCTAAGAAACAGACTGACAGACAAACAAACAAACAAACAAACCCCGATTAAAACATAACCTTCTTGGCTGAGGTAATTATAGGAGGCACAGACATGGCTGCTGAATTAAAAAACAGATTTGATTTGTTGAGAATGTTCTCACCTTCTGTGCAGTCAACTTGTTCTGTTTGTTTAGAATGTACACAGCTGAGTCCACAGCCACCAGTGCAACTTTACTGCGGCTGTCTGCTTTCACCACCACATCCACGGACTCTGCAGGCTTGTGGTCTCTCAATGGACTGATCTCAATCTATGGAGACGTGATGCAAAAGAGCTGATCGTCTCCAAAATATGTTCTCACTTTGGTTAAAAGGCGTCAGCCAAATGTAATATAATGTAATGTCTCCAAAATAAAATGTTTGAAACTATTTGATATTATACAAAATAAAGCCACCTTCCCCTTGCAGATATCCTTGACATCCACCCAGACTGAGTCTGCCACTATCGTTGTTGGGCCTCTGAAGTAGTATGCGAGCAGACGGAAAGAGGGCGCCATATCAGTGCTGTACGCGATGGTGATTTCTGTGAGTTCACTTGAAGTTGTCTGAACACTTTTAACCTGCAAGGTTTTACCCTTACTCAGGACCTGCAGAGGGAATGAGGGAATGCTTGGCTTAGTCAGATGTACTCGACAGTTCACTTAGGCCTATTAGTGCACTCCATTTAAAACAGCACTAAAGAAGCTTTTGCTCTCTCTCTGGGTCTCCTTGAGTTGAGAGTTGAGAAGCACAATAATAAACCGCAGTAGTCTGTAGAAAGAGATCTCCGAGTTCCTGTGGCATAGCAGCTCTTTTCCATTTCAACTTTGGAGGAGGGGCAGTGTTCCTACCCAAACACAAAAAGTTGCTAATGTAGGTCGATATTGGTCACTCAGACAATGGCAGAGAAGTGCTGTTCGTCATGTTATGAGGTCATGTACCATCAAAGTGATTTAGGAAATCTATGTTAAAGTAAAAAAAAAAAAAAAAAAAAAGTCTTAGGTGCCATAAAAGCATTGCAGAGCGTTTGTCTAGAACTAATGATCTTACAGGCTAGGACTGTTCGGACAGTGACATGATCGTGATGCAATCAGACTTATCTAAGCTAACAGCTAACAGCCAACATTATTCAAGGATGAAAGATAGCTAATTTGCTGACAAATAGTATTTTATGCTTTACATCTGTTATATTAGTTTGCTGAAAAAGCTACATTTACATTTCATTTACGCATACACATTTTGCCAGAAGAAAACCCAGATGGGTCGATACGTTGTTAGTTTTCAAGTTGCTGAACTCTGGTGAGTGGACATTCTCTCTTCTACTACTAATAAGTGAAGATACGATTGTTAGTTGACATTCTCTTGCCATATACTGTAGGTAATCTTGTTTCCTCTACATTGTCATGTCATATAAGAGCCAGTAAAATGTATAAATAAAGAACATTTTTGAAGTGAGATAGGTGGCAGCTTATAGGGAATAGGCCAATTACCATGTAGTAGATGTGGGAGGGTCGGGCGGTGCCAGCTGGAGAGATGTCTCTGAAGCGAGCTGTTAGCTCCTGGTCTGGAGCAAGAACACGGTGTTCCATCTCAATGCTGAGAGAATCCTGTGTGTTTGGGACTGCTGTGACCATCATTTGTCCAGAGGGTGTCTTCTCTCCTTCAGCAGATAGCTAAGAGGAATGAGTGGTCAGAGTGAGTGACCCATGAAGCCTTGCAAACATTGAAACACTGCACTTACAAGTGTTGAGCATTCTTTCCTTTGCTTTTAATTATGTAAAATAAAAATGAGAAGGCTATGGCACTGTTAGCCCTTTAGACTCTTACCTTGATCTGCAGGGATGCAGCTTGCTTGGGGACTTCAAAAGGAATTTCAGTAACTCCGTCTTTAGTCGCTACAGCCTTCTTATTTATGATGTTTTCTGTTTGGTCAGTTAATTTCACAATAACGGCAGCGTTTAGCTTCACGTTTGGGATGGGGCTGCCATCAGGATAGGTGGCTGTGGCCTGGAAAACAACAGATATAGATTATGCAGCTGCATTGTGGCATTGCTAATCCCAATAGCACCTGGTTCTATAGGGTATTGCCGTTTATATTCCAGAACCACAGTAGGTTTTGATGTACATGAATGCTGTAATAGCAGTCCTTCAGGATTGGTTGATAGCCTTTGTTTGATATCATTAAGACTACATGGTGGGGGATGCATAGATCCCCATGTAATGGGTTTGCACTGGTATGTCTTTGTTGATAATACGTAACCAAAGGAAATTCCTGTTTTTGTGCTCTTTAATGCATTTCCAATGAACTTTTTGCACTGAGTGCACCAGAGAGCTTAAAGTAAGGTTAGCATACCAAAATGGAAAACTTGCTGCCAGGGGCAAAGTATTTCTTGGTCTTGGACATGTCAATCATATAGGGTGAGGTCACTATTTTCACAGAGGTGGTTTCTGCCTCTTCAAAGTCTCCACCTTCAAAAAAGAGGATTTATTAAACCTGTGCCGAGCCTTGCATTTTCACACATAATGATAAACCATAACCACCTCTTCACCAGCATATTATCTTGAATTTCCCCTTGGGGATCAATAAAGTATCTATCTATCTATCTATCTATCTATCTATCTATCTTAATTTGATTACACCACACAATAGTATACACATATTTGTAGCGTGACTTACTGGCCTGCTCCAAAGCGGTTACAGCAATATAAAGGCGACAACCTTCTGGGTCAGTAATATTTGTCTCTTTTACTTTTTCTTGAAAATGTTCAGTAAGGAGTTTGACACTTGCATGGCCATCCACAATCTGAAGTTTAAGAAAGAAAACCGAAAAAATGAGCAGGCATATTTCTTACACAGATGAAGGAAGCATTGTAAAAAGCTTTGACATTTAAGCTATTATGATTTGATGAAAACCCAATATAATTCAATATATTCATAAACATGTTGATGAACAAAATAAGTACAGCTTCACAGTCTTAACAGCCTATTATTGCTTTTAAAAAGGTATGACTCAGTCATACAGACCGGTGTCTGGATCTCAAGACCAGGTAGATGGATTCTATTCTTTTTATGGTCTGTGATTCCAAATCGGATGTAAGCGACACCATCAACAGCATTTCCATAGGTATACCTAGAGACAACATACATTGATTAGGCCATACCATTTTGTCAGCTAAATAAGAAACATAATAATTTTTAATCATTTTAAAAACCTTGCAGAAACTGAGAACTGGAAGCTTTCTTCTCCCAGTGTGTAGTACGGTTTTACTGCCTCAATCTTCACCTCATATGTTGGCAGAACTGGAAATTGAGAATTTAGGAGAAGACGTAACATTTAAAAAAGGAATGCACACCAAAAACATACAGTATGTAGCAAATGGTTGATAATTAGTTGACATTTGTCAACACAGAAATTGATTCTCACCATATTCCTTCACCTCAAACTCAACTGTGGTGTTTGATTCAGGTGCATCAGAAAAATATGCTTCTATTTTCCAGTGTCCAGCTCTGAAACATGTAAAAATGTCAGGTCCATGAAAGAAAAGTAAAGATGAAAGCTACAGTAATATACTAAATGTTCATATGCAACATGACATGGTGCAAAAACAAACAAACAACAACAACAAAAAAACATGAATGTTTGTTGTTGTTGTTGTTTCTTTTACTGGCAACTTACGGTTCAGTGTCAGGGATGCTGACAGTCTGCTGCGTGATTTCATTAGATTTGAATAAAGTCCCATGGACTACTAAGCCTTTGGAGTTCTATTCAGAGACATAAAAAAAATCAAAACATGATCAGAGTTTTCCTCTTGTGTGAAGTGAGATACAAACATGTCTCATACTTACAAATATCCTAAGGTTGATCTGTTCATCTTTCGGAAGCATGTACTGGTCTAACGTGAAGATTCTGTATTTGACTGGGATATATCACAACAAAATTAAAACTTGTTCAGCACATCCCAATATTAACAAATATTTTATTTCAACCACCTTACCAGTCTCTCCAGGAGTGTAGATTGGCTTGTCAGTCTGAATGAAAATATAACCCCTTTTGGTTGACACATGGATATTGACCATTTGTGGTTTCTTGAAAAACTTTGGGGAACTGGCAGACAATTGAATAACATTTTTCACAGGCTGTTTATCTTGGGCATATTTGAACAGTTTGGGGTCCACCTAAACATGAATAACAAATTATTTAAATGAATAAATAAATGTCATTAATTAATTAATTAATCAACATCACCATCATCAGTCTCTTAGTAATCAACGCTGAGCTTCCAGTGAACTTAACTTTAGTTTGACCACTGCTTGAAATCTGTTATCTTCGTTGAGAGTTACGTGCTCAGTTGATGTGAGAATGTCAGTTGTTATTGGATGTTTAATACAGAGATCAACATCCACAGGTTCAGTTGCTCCATGAATCTGCATGCTCACAGTCTCCTCCACTCCAAGATGAATAATGTTGGGAGCAGTGATGAGCCACCTGATGCACACACACACACACACACACACACACACACACACACACATGTACCCAAAACATGTATTCACACAACCCCCCCCCCCAACACACACACACACACACACACACACACACACACACACACACACACACACACACACACACACACACACACACACACACACACACACACACACACACACACACACACACACACACACACACGCACACACACATATAGAAACACATACACTCACGGCATACAATGCACACTAACAATCTCCATTGTTAACAAAGACATTTAGAATTATTCATCTAGCAGGCACTTTCAAAAGAATACGATTATGTAAGTATAATAATATAATAAATGTAGAATATCAGGAATCAGGAATAACATTCGTGTTACAGTGCAGACCTTAGGTCTGAATTTCTACTGCATTCGTAAATACTGTTACTAGAGGACGAGCCCAAAGTCCATAGCAAGTCTAAAGTCAAAGCGTTCAGATATTTACATCTACATACAGTATATTCATTTGGCAGACACTTTTATCCAAAGCGACTTATAGAATAACATGGATGGCCATGCTGGCCAGGTCTTTCCACAGCACACCACAGCACCCACTGACCGACTCACCTGGGAGACTGGGCGCCCAGCACAGTGACCACACAGCAGAGAACCAGGAGTGTGATTGCCATCTTGCTACCAGACTGGCTTGTGAGCTAGCTGAGCTTGCCTTTACCCCTCTGCTCTACTGCTCTTATGCAACTTCTTTATTTACTTTGTTCAAACTATCCAGGGGACATGTACAGTATGGGAGAGGTCAACATAGCCATCGTGAAACCACAGACAGGAAAACAAAATCAGAGTTGTGCTTGCATACATGTATTTATATGCATTATACAAATGTGACATTACTACATGAATTATCTCTGGAGTTGGAGAAGAAGTCACATGACTTCCCAGAAATCAGCAAGTCGATCACATGCGGACTCTCTTGCTCAATCTTGTTTTCAAAAGCTACACTGTCCATCTGTGCGTATTTAGTTAACATGGCAGTGAGAGGTGGTAAAAAGGAGCCTCTTTTATTATTTTGCAAAATAATATATTAGCATGCAAAACTTAAAGGTGCGGTCAGGGATTTTGCAGGATGTAGTGTTTGTTTGTGTTTTTGTTTATGGTTATGTTATTAGCAGATACTTTTGCTCAAGAAAACCATACACTATATTTTAGGACCAGATGAAACATGCCAGAGAGGCATCTCACCCCTGCACCTTCAGTACTCAAATTCCATGCAGGGTTTTGTTTTTGTTTGGGGGATAGGCTGCCCCCACTTTGTTTCTTTCCAGTTTTCAGAGCCTGAGCTGCCTACAGAGATCAGGCTTTTTTTCTTCTTTTCTTTTTTACAGTGTAGCCTACTGTAGGCCACTCACGGAGTCTGCGGTTCAGCCCTGCACACGCCCAGACTTGAACCCGTGAAACAGCAGCACTTCGAATCAGGAGTCGAGCATGCTAACAATCCAGCTGAAAACGCCCAGGCTACTAGCTTTCATACCAGCAGCACTTTTGAGGCGTCGGGGAGTGAGGTTTACCAACGTTCCACACGTACAGCTAAGCAAGCTGGCATCCATTACACCACACTATATTGGTGCACAGTCATGTTGGAATAGCTGGGCTTAGCCCCTTAGTTCCAGTGAAAGGATGTCTGAATTCTCTGAAAACAGTCTAACGGTCAGTTTTTGAGACAGTTTGGGTATGGCCCCTTCCTGTTCCAACATGACTGTGCACCAGTGCACAACGCAAGGTCCGTAAAGACAGAGTTTAACCAGGGCTGCCAAGTCTCACGCTTTGAGCGTGACAGTCACGCAATTTGACCCATTCTCACACCACACGCCATACTTGACATTTCTCACGCAAAATATTTCCCCATTCAGTGCGCTATATATATATTTTTTTTTTCATGATGATAAACTTTGGTCATCGCCTTGCCGTAGGTCGAGCTCTGATTGACTGACAGCAATAACCAATCCATCAGTCCTTTGTGCCTAAATCTCACCAACCACCGAAGGCATGTGGAAGAAACTTGGCAGCCCTGCGCAGTGGTTCAACACAATGCAGGTTACAGTACCAATACTCTGTCTCTGTCTGTGGCACCTTCGCATAGTCTAGCCCCTGTGATGCCACTTTAGGCATATTGCACTCACAACACAATTTAACTATCATCAGGCCCAATAGGCGTCGTCTGAATGCAACACTGTTTGAGAAGTTAGTTGTGCTTAAAGGCATCGACTGAGGAGACACCACTAGCTCACACAAGGACAGCACAAAGACTTGAGTTCACAAGCTTATATTGCAACAGTTGCAATTTTAGTTTGCAATTTTCCTTCCTTTTTTCTGTTTTATAGTATAGTTTCTAAAAGCCTATAGTAAAGGCTTTTAGAAAGAAGTATTTTGTAGTATTTTGAAAATACAAAAATACAGTATTTTATTTTGATAAATTTCTTGGCTGCTGTATTTTGTATCTTATTTTGATACATTTTAAAGGTGGGTATTTGGTATTTTATTTGGAAATACATTTTGATGTATTTGTGCCCATTCCTGACAACTGAATAGCATAGCCTTTGGGGGCAAGTTTGCTACGCCAAATTAAATAGCTTTTTAAAGCCTTTAAGCCTAAAAAAATACCATTAATTGTCTGTGCAACTTTGGAGTTGGTCCCAGCAGACAAAAGTATTGTATACCTTATACCTTTTATACCTTTTTAAATCACTGTTTGTGCAGTCACTGCATTGCCTTCCTATTCTTCCAGTCACTGCCATATTGTGTGAAGTAACACTGTAGCCTACAAGTAATTTACGAAATGTGGCGCAAGCTTCCATCCATGGATGGAAAAGGAGGAGAGTTCAGACTTTCTCCCCACAAGGTGGCAGCAACTTGTAGAGGAGCAAGGTAATGCACTAACAGCCATTTTAATACCATTTCATTACACAAACAAAAGTAAAAATACTTTAGTTTGTCTGCAGAGACCATAATAACATAGAGATGTAATGATTTAAAAAATCTAGTTTTAATGACTTAAAAGAGTGATTTACTGTGATGTAACAAAATTGCCCCAAATGCTATGCTAAATTGCTATTCAATTGCATAATCCGATCTTATTCAAAACTTAACCTAATTGACGTTGTTTTGGTTCCTAACTAAAAATTTCACTTTAGGTCTTGTCGTAAGTACTGTATGTACTATATGGTTTATCACTTATGGTGATATTATTTTTGATGATTTACAGATTGTCCAACATATTGAAAAAAAAACGACAACTTTTATTTTCAGACCAGCTCAGCAGTTTGTTTTACAGTTACAGTACAGAGGCATGTATCAATGCTGACCATTGCCCAAAACATCCAGACTGTTGTGCTTGCCATTAATATGTACATACTGTATACCGATACAAGTGTATAAACTCACTCAGGTGGCAAATGTATTCAACTCAGTCAAATAAACAAGTAGAAAATATGAGCATGGACCCAGAGAGAGAGAGAGAGCTGTCGAATGAGAAGGCAATAATAGACAACATTAATATTACATTAGAGGAAAAAAAAACATATTACAGCAAGTTGCATAGCAGTAAAACACAACATTTCGTATTGTTTACAAATTGATTAGAGTTTGCCGTAAATGTGCAGTTACCAGGTGTGACAAAAGAAGCCTGAACTTTAATACTGTTGCAGAGTCCAATAGTGCTGCCCTTGAAGGTACTTTGAAGGTCATGTATGTCTTGCAGATATCTGTGTGTGTTTGTGCATGTTTATGTGAGCTTCGCTGCAGGTTGTGAAGACAAGAGACAGACACGAGAGGGATTGGATGACAAATGCCACTCAAAGCCTGTTTCGAAGGCAACTGTGAATCAGTCTGCATTTTACAAATGATATGATCCGACACCTATCATAATATATTTAACATAACAGATACCTAGTCTGATTTTAGTCATAAAATAAATAAATACCCAGGTCAACAATTCAATAAGGACCATATCTGCTATAGTTATCACACCAAGTTGCAGATGACAGCAAACAATGCATCAGTGAGCAATTGATGGTTGCTACTGTTTCCTCTACTGTAGTTCACTAGATCAACCCCAACCAGTGTAGTCAAGCCAAAATGTTTAATCAACATGTTCACATATGTTTCAAATATATTTAGATACGCTTTGGAGAGCAATGTCGTGAGGCTATGCTTACAAGACCACTCTGGCATGACTAAAAACTGGGACACAAACCATGTCCTTGTCCACTAGGCTACCTACAGAACACCTTTAATTAGACACATGATTTCTGTGGCATAGGGTATGATAATATATTATAGTAGTCTAGACTAGATTAGATAAAGCAGGATCACATGCCTGGTTGATCAGGAACTGCTCGAGCAGACCAGGCCAGCTGGCTTTCCAAACGAACCCCAGTTGTAACACATTTGGGATGACAGGCATTGATTAAACCATTAAGCCAAGAAAATGCAAATTGCGAATGTGCGCAACGTACAAGCACGCAAAGTGCGAGCAATGAGACAGAATAATGGAGTGTATGTGGAGTGTATATGTGTGTGTGTGTGTGTGTGACACCATGTGTGATTAATGAGTATATAGGCTTGCTCTGGTAAGGTACAACTTCACTCATTTCATTCAAACCATCTCTCTGTGCTTGGATATACCTGCAAATAACTGGTATGGTGATTCATAAAATGCATGCAAAATCAATCAATGACTGTAAAGAAAAGACAAATAAAAATGTTCAGTTGTGTGCACAATGCACATACAGTAAAATATGATTATGTGAACTAAGGACACAGTTCCTGTTTGACAATAAACCACGTGCAATAATAATAATAATGGTAATAATAATAATAATAATACAATTAATGTATGAGAAATAATTGATGGCATTGGAGATTCACACAAAGGAATAAAACACAGTATAACGCCTGTGTAGCAGTGAGGTTGTAACTTTAATGTGTCCTCGTACTGTATCTCCCCTCTCAGTCGTCATATCTCCCCTATCAGATATGATAGAGGTCTTCTAGCACCTTTGGATCGAAAACAAAACATTTCTTTATTTGGATGATAATACATCACAGACAAACAAAGCCAAGCACCTCTTCCGAAGCAGACTTACCATTAGCATGGGGTTAATAGGGTGCTGTAGCATTGAAAACGTAAAGAAAAAAAAAATGAATGTGACAGTTGAAGTGCTTCAGTGTTTCAAGTAAGCTTTTTCCGAGTAACCCAAAAACGTGTCAGTGAAGCTGAGGACCAACTTTGGGAGCCATTGCAGGGTTCCGTTTTGTTTCACTATTCCCCCTTCCACTCAAGTCCAAATAGGTAAATAAGAGGCACTTGCACAAACGAAAAAAAAAAAAAAAAAACACACACACACACACGCACACACAAAATGAACAGGTATAAAACAAAAAAAAAGTCTAAACAAAACAACGGCGACATCAACAAAATGCATCAAGGTAGAAGTCTGTGCCATGTGTGATGTTCTCTTTTTCGTACAGTGTCCCATTGCCCCGCCCCTCCCCCCCTCAGACCTCAGAGCTGTCATCGCTGGCGGCCGGTCCCCGCACCACCATGGGCTCCGTGCTGCTGGACGACCGCGGCGCGGTGTCGCCGGGCATCTTGTCCTCCTGCTTGCCGCGCGCCACCATCAGCGCCGCCACGGCCACCAGCAGCACGGTCAGCAGCACGCCCACCACGATCCCGATGACCATGACCGCCTGCTCGTCCTCCGAGTCTCTCTGGTTGACCTCCTGCGGGAGGACCCCCTCCTCGCCCGCCCGCGTCTCCCCCGCCCCCCCGGACCGCTCCCCGCCGCCGGGCTGCCGCGCCGCCGGCTTGTTCTTGGAGCGGTCCAGCGCAATGTGGAGGATGTTGGTGCCCCGGTTCTGGTCGGCGCCGATGTCCTCGGCCACGGCGGGCAGCCCGTTGGCGGACCTCCGTGACCTTCCGCCCCCAGCAGGGAGAGCCTGTTCGGAGGTCGGGTGGTGGTGGGAGGAGCGGAAACTGGAGGTCAGGCTGTGGTACTCCAGGCTTCTTTTGCCGATGCCACGGTTGGCGTTTTCCCGCGAGCGGACCGTGTAGATGGTGTGGATGTACCACTCTCTCCCAGCAGACACCTGGACATGGTGAAGTGGGGACAGAGGCATTTCATATGACGTTTACAAGCAAAAAGGTAAAAAATCACCGCTCATCCGTGTGAGGTGCAGGATTAAGAGTGACTGGATATCTAAGAGAAGAATCCGCACACTACAAGTCTTTGTGAAAAATAGCTTTACTGATAGCTAGCTTTCGGTCGTTAGACCTTCTTCAGGCAGGACGTTTACAAACCACTGCACCATCACGACATAAGACGTCAATACCCGCTTCGTTGCTTTGATCACACTATCAATTTGACTCACTGTAGGTGACTAAACTCAAAAGGGACAAAAGAACCATCCTGCTGATTCAAAAATGAGATGTATTAGAGCAAGCTACAGGAATATATTTTAACATATTTCTACTGGATAATGACTTCAGTAATTAGTATTCTGCCCTCATTAATGCATTAGAGTTCCTGGAAATCCAACATGGAACTTCTTTCAATTTGCATTAAATAGTTTCTTTAACACAGGACCAATATTTTAACTGTTCCAGTTAATTTGTTCTACATCTGGGCAAATATCTTGGTCTAGATTTGTTGAAGACAGCACTGCACATAGCCTGTAGGGGGAGCTGTTGCTCTATGATTGAAGAGCGCTACAGCGTGAGAACCCAGTTCAACCCACTGACTAATAATCTTAGACAGTTTATTTGTTCTTCTCTGGTATCTTCTTAAACATTTTAAGAGGTGAGACAAAAATATTTCCTTTCTAAAACTTGATCATTTCCGGTAAATATAAGTGACTCTACAAAGACACTCAAGAAACATACTAATTTAGATGGCCAACCCATAGGAAAACGTTATTAACTATTTGCTATCATTATTTTAACAACAACAAATGTTGTTGTTGTTGTTATTTTAACAAAATAAAAAACATTTAGGGGAGAATTGCATACTGGGAAAAATGTCAAAAGTCCAGACAAGGTTCTCTACGATGGAGACAGAGGCGGTGCGAAAGAGACCGAGAGCAGGACGCACCTGGAAGAGCGGCGCCGAGTCCACTCTGAAGCCGTCTGAGCCCGGCTGCCTCACAAGGGGCAGGGCGCGGGGGTCGTCCACGGCCAGCAGCGCGTTGAAGCTCACGCTGCCGAATGCCCGGGCCTGGGTCTCCGGCTGGGCTTTATCCTGGACAACACAACACAACGCAACACACTCACACACGCACTCTAATTCACTCGCCCACTCTCTCTCTCTCCCACTGATTCTATTTGCTTCAAGGCGATTTCATTCCGGCCAACTTGACCTCGATTACACATTATATTCCATAAGGCCCTGAAGGAGTTAGCCCAGCCGGGGCTTGACTCTAATTTGATTCACTGCAATTCGATTCGGTTTCAGCTCGGGCCTCTCTACCAATCAACTCACCAGGATCTTGAACCGGTAGAGCAGCGAGGAGGCGTCGGCCAGGCAGCCGAACTCAAAGTTGTCGGGGTTGTACTTGGGCACGTAGCCGTCGGCGCCCGTGCACAGGAACACCTTCTCGATGTTGCAGATGAACGAGTCGCCCAGGTTCTGCACGGGGTCCACCATCACGCGGCCGTAGATGATGTCACCTGCGGGCAGAGGCCAGTTTGCGGTGTGAAACATTACCGCTGTGCCTGCCAAGCTACGAGCACAGTGCATTATGCCGGTGTAATTCACCGGAGCATTGCTGAATACAGCACATTTAGCATACATAGCATCAGGCCATTATTGATCACCTGTTAGAGCTATGATGATATACTGTACAGCATTTCTTTTTGTTGGAGAATGCGCACATACTGCAGCTATAGTCAAACAGGCTGAGGAGTAGTGAGCCCAGTAGTGAACTCTGCCTTAGTGCTGGAGCTGTTGTGCTAGTGTGTTGAAATGGATGCTGCTGACAATGGGTGCGTTCGTAAATTCAATCTGACACGCTCTGGACGCTCCGAGAGTGGGATTGCTCTGAATAAACACACGATAAATCCATCCACGCTCCGAATTTACGAACGGTTAAGTGTGTTTGGAGTGCTCGGAGTGGCGGTTTACGAACGCACACAATGTCTCATGGCTTTTTTCCACCATAGACAGGCTTGTTTATGTTTATGGAGGGTTTTAAGCTTGAGCTGAATAAATGAGAGATTGCAGAGCATCTAAACACACAGAATGGGCATAAAAAAACCCCACCAGTGTGAGTTTTGTCTGCTGAAGAAAATGGCACATGCTGGCTGGTGTGTGATAAGTACCTTCCGTGAAGGCGGTGTCCGTCTCCTGGCCGAAGCCCATGGAACCGTCCGACAGCCACAGCGTCCGCTTGGACAGCAGCAGCATCTGAGTGTTGAGGCTGAACTCCGCCGCCACAGGATCACTCACCTGTGGTCAACATGCACAATTCATAAAAACACAAAACACACAAGTACAGTAAGCATACATTTAACCATAGGCACACAGACATCCAGACAGCAAACGAGACAGTATACTGTATATAGCCCAGTGTCTCTCCTCCCCTAAAACAGCAAGGCAAGAGAGCGAAGCGCATATCGCACCTGCTGGAAGCGGATGTCGAGGTCAAAGGTGATGGGCTCCCGAGGGTTGCACACAGGTGGGATGGTGTACTGTAGACTGGCCGGGGCCGTGCATGGGACCAGCTTTACTGTATACGTGCCGGAGTAGTCACGAATCTGGAGCACAGCAAATCACAGCAGCCATGTCAGCTCAGGATAAATGTCTGCTTATTTCTGCGTGTCTAACCCTCAGCAATGCTCCATATAAGCATTATAAATTATCAATGATAAACCACCGAAAAACGTATACACATTCAAAAACCAGAACATCTAAACTTGTAAATAAACAATTCATATGCAAAGCTCAGTTGGTATGTAGAAGGTTCCTCACAGAAAAGTCAGAGATGAAGGTCCACTGCTGAATGGGCTGGTTATAGGTGGGCTCAGTGCGTACAAGGGAGAGGTTAAAGGTCACGCCAGGGTGATCCGGACACATGACCATGGAGGACAGAGAGGATGCTGGGAGATCAAAAAAAGATTTGAATGAATAAATGAATTCGATATCAGCTCAAGATACGATTTTGACAAAGTGTCAAAACAGTTATGATCCAATGTTAGGCACTTGTGTTTGTTCGTGTGAGTGTGTGTAACTTCTGAGTGTTTGACTGTATTCATGTGTTTGAGAAGAGTAAACTCACCTGAGTGGGAAACGACAAACAGACCCCTAAAGCGCGCCTCGGTGCGGAAGTTGACCACCAGGCGACCGTGCTCATTGATACGCATGCTGGTGGGGTACAGGCCCCCTGAAACATCAAAAACACAACCACAGCCTCCGCTTCAGTCTCAATCGCTTCAATGGATTAAACAGTCTGCTCTACTGAGCACAGCTGATTCAGCTGTATTACAGTATGCGCGCGCGTTCTGCCAAGTCAGTGAAATATTCAGCTTCATCAGACTGGAGAGTTGGGATCAGTAAAAGCAACAATCTGTCACAAACATAATCCATCAGAGCTGCCCTTCTGTTTCTGTGCAAGAACGTCAGTAAATAAATATTTATTTACAAAGCACATTTTCCAGAGCACAGCAAAGCAAACATTAACCATTAAAATGAAATGGAATTAAACATTAGCTGTAAACATCTCTTTTTTTCCTCTCAGTCATTTTGGCTCCTGCTGTTCGTCTCCTTCCTTACCCTGCAGTTCTGCTTCTGGCGGGCTCCCGATGCCGTCCTTCCACAGGATAGCCGTGTCGTAGACGAAGGTGAGCCGCAGCTCAGACTGCAGGTCGAAGTGCTGCCAGCCGCCGGCCCCCACGGGCGAGTGGAAGACGTAGGACACGTGCAGCGGGACCCGCAGGGTCACATAGGACTGCACCAGGTTCAGCACCTGGACGCCGAGAGGAGCAGGAGCATACCAGTGAAACGCACATCCTGGGACTCATTTAACTGGGTATATTATAGCATTAGCATTATATTAATTCATATTATATGCAGTGTATATTGTACATTACTGTATATACAAGTCATCATACCCCTTTGACATAGTTACTTTTTTTGTCTTACAGCCTGACATCAAAACCCATTTTAAAAACAAAATCTTATAGGCACTGTACATTAAGATTATTTAGGCCTATACTATTGATTCACAGCGTTCGGAAAGTGATCTGAACTCAGCAATATAGTTTTCTAAATAAACATCTTTAGAAAAATAGATCTCTACAAAAAAAAAACTAAATCTCTACTGCAAAGGGCCATTGGAAAGACTGTGGTGTTTCTATGGAGTAAAGATGAAGTGATAAAAGCAAAGCATGTTCCTGCACACATCCAGAAAAATGCAAGAGCGGACATTCTCCCAATTTATGACACCAATCAAAGGTAGAAAAGGGAGTTTGTTATGAACTTTTAAGTGGAGCAATATAGCAATTTTAGAGACCATAATTGCACTTTACACTTTAATTCAACATCTTGTAAACAACTCAGTGAAGTGGTGCAAGGAGATATCCCTGGGAAAATCTGTTTATCAAATGAGCTCACTCTCGACTCTGGAATTTTACCTTCCAAACATTCCGGAGTGATCTGTGCTCCTTTGCACTCAAATAAACAAGTGTATACATCCATCACAGACATGAACCAGTCCAAAGCACACAGTCCTCCTCAGCAATTAAGATGGCAGGGGTGCACATTTGGTTGTCACTGAGGCGGATGACTGATATTTGTCCCAGGCTTGCTCTTCCTAGTGTCGGCAGCGACTTGATCTGTGGGGAGGCTCTTATCGTCGGGGGTATCTGACGCGACCTGTGGGGGAGGGCGGGGGGGCGGGTGGGCATATAGCTCACGTCGCCGGCAGCCTTCGGCGAGGAATTTATGCGCCAGAGCATCCCTCTCCTACTTGACCCTTGACCCCTCCCGGGATGTGCCTGCGCTGGCGGGGGAGTCGTGCAGAGGCAGGCCTCCCTCTGGCGCCCTGGGGGTGCCGGGCGGCACGGGGAGAGCAGCGGCATTCAGCCGGGGTGTGTGTGTGTGTGTGTGTATCTATGTGTGTCTCAATAGGTCCAGGGGCCATGGAGAGTTGAAACACAGGTGCGTGTTCCAGGCTGACTCCGGCGTGTTTTTCCTGAGGCCGAGGGGCGTCTGTCTGGGCTTTATGCTGTTCCATTCTGAGCAGCATGGGGCGTTAAGCTTGGAGGGGGGTGTATAGTTTTCGCTCTTGTTATGGACTCTGCTACTTTTGGCAACT
>NC_085006.1:17384767-17397267 GCF_963854185.1 Sardina pilchardus | reverse complement strand
TGCTGTGATGTTTAACCACTAGTACAAAGGACTTAATGATCTTTTTGTGAGGAGAAAATACATAAAACAAATATCATACAGGAATCATACTACTACACGTACAAAATAGAAGTTAATAGTGCAGCACATTTCTTATGAATACACATGAATAATTTGAATTCTTTGAGCGGGTGTATTCATTCATGTGTTGGTGGAGTAGGCATGTCAGTATTGATCAACATTCTTCAAAAATGTATTCCGTTCATGAATACTGTATTCTAGAAGTAGCGTATTCAACTACAGACTTGCATATAATGTATGCTTCAGGAGGCCAAGGTAGCTTGCTACTGTATATTGACAAGTAGGTGTAGGAATGTGCCGAGAATCTGATGCATAATTGAATCTCTGAATCATTTATTCCTTCCGGGGATGTTTTGCATGTTACATATGATCCACAGGCAATTGTATTCTGAGATACCCTTTGTTTCATTATTGACAAAAGAAAGTCAATGACAGGATTTGCTGAAGCGTTGGGTGATCTAGGGCAGGTAAATCTAACACAATCCATAGAGCCTTTGACTGGGCTAGGCTATAGAGTTGTACGTACAGTACCTGATGTATAATACATATCTTGGGGGACTGACTTTCCAACAATGAATGGCAAGCCTCAAATTACAGATTAACGTTTGGATTTTTTTTTTTCAATCAGTATAAATTACAGACTGAACTAACTGCATAAAACCTCCTAAGCAGAGAGCTCATGATAATTGTGGATTGATGAAATGATTTGAACACAGATCTGGTCATGGATTTGAGGGGCTCACCGTCACGCAGACCACGGGATAGCCAGCGGGGGGGAGGGCGCCTCTGCTAATCCTAATCTCGTCGTACTGGAGCAGAGACACCACCGTGGGCACGGAGGGGAAGGTGACGTCCGCCATGCTGTTGGTCTCCTCGATGTAGATGATGGCCTTGCTCATCTGGGGGAAGAGCAGACCAGAGACACAAGAGGTAAAACACACTGTACCACCACTGACATCATGATATGAGGCAACGCTAAGTACGCCATGCTGTGGAAGGATCAGGATAATTGTCTCCTCAATGGCCTTGTTCATCTGAAATACACGTTCATGAATACTGTATTCTAGAAGCAGCGCATTCAACTACAGACGTGTATATAATGTACTGTATGCTTCAGGAGGCCAAGGTACTGTACTGTAGCTTGCTGCTTTATATTGGGGGAAGATCAGACCAGAGACACGGTAAAACACACTGTACCACCACTGACATCATGATATGAGGCAATGCTAAAGTACGCCATGCTGTGGTAGGCCAAACTGATCAGAATGAATGTACGAACTAGTTAAAGAATCTCAAATTGTATAAATCAAAATGGATCAATACATTGTAGATTCATTTGGAAAAAAGTGCCCAGTACAATTCATTCATATAGGTCGAATGTTTATTATTAAAAACTTTTGCCATGTTCCCACTCAATGATAGCCCTGAGACTATTTTTCTCCAAAATGTTCTAAAATCTGATGACACATTCACTTGGTAAACCTGCAAAAATGATGGTCTAAAAACATACAAACATATTCAGTTGTTTTGAGTGGAGATTAGCTATGTGCCAATACTAGTATAAAATATTGGTAGATCTCAGTCATATTCACTTAATCAAAGTAGCTCTCAGAAGCAAAGGTTGGAAATCCCTGCTGTAGACTTTAGTTGGAGCTCTATCTCAGCTGAGCTGCCTGGCACACAACATGGCTAAGGGATATAACAGATTAAAAACATGTTCATGTAATATGCACATAACTGTAGCTGGTTAGTGGCATATCTACATGAGGTCTGGTGATTAGCATTCGTTTCCTCCACCCACCTGCGTCTCGGCTACCATGTTCTCGTCAGGCTTCAGGTGGACGGTGAAGGCCTCTCTCATCTCGCGCACGCCGTCGTACAGGATCTCCACCTCCACATAGTGTCGAGTATCGCCCGCTTTGAACTGCACATCTGTTGCGACCCCACAAGTACACATGAGCTGTGCAGTAATTGTGTAGAAGAACCTTCAACGTCTCTGTGATTCATTAATGCCTACTAAAAATAAAGAGAACCCTTTTTTCTCGTTCTACTTTGAGCGCGGTGGCATTTTTCTCTGAGAAGTGTGACATTTTTCCCATACAAATGCTAATTAGCTTTAAGCGACTGTCAGGATAGGCTGCATGCAATTAGCACAAATTACGGAGGCGTAATTCTCTCATTAAATTTGCATCAGTCTCAATTACCATTCTACCTGTGTGGAGACTGGGCTTCGACTCCCTCAACTCGCTGTTCCAATCTCCATTTTTTTTTTCTCACATTTTCTGCTCAGTGTGTCCCTTCATGGCACCCTTACCCTCAGACACTGGGTGGTAGTCTTCACCGGAGGATGCAGAGCCATCTTTGGTGTGCACACGCACCACAGACACTTTGGACGTGTCTCCTATGCGGATCACTGGGATCTTCACCACGGACACCTGGCCAGACACCTTGGGCTCGCTCACGCTGAACTTTGTCTCTCCAAACTTGATGATGGCCCCTGAATTGATATGAAACAGGAGGACAAAAGACTGCATTACCCACAATTACACTGATTCTCACCGAGATCATTAGAAAAAAATGCCTCTAGGCATCTGTGATCTTCCTTCCTTGAGTGATACACCATGAAGACAGTAACCAGACCTCGAAACTATCTGAGAACTGTCATTTACTGGAAGACTATAGTGAAGATAGCTTCAGGCACACAAAAGCAGTTTAAAAACGGGAAAATCTGCCATGCTTCATTTGAATGAGCATTTCAACGTGTCCATCATGTCTGAAAAGTCTCTGTGTGTGTGTGTGTGTGTGTGTGTGTGTGTGGGAGAGGGGTTGCTGTGGATGTTTACACTGCTGGAGGGGTTATCTGGGGACTGTCTTACTGTCAGTGTCGTCCTTTATCTTGACCAGCGTCTCGTTCTGAACGCCGATGGACGCCCCGAAAGGAGACTCGCTCCTCGGGCTCCCCAAGACCAGACGGAGCTCCTCCACTTCCTCGTGCTCGTTGTCGTCCACCAGCGTCAGCACGCATGGTTTCTCCACCTCACCTGAGAAAACACACACACACACACACACACACACACACACACACACACACACAGACGTACATACACACACACACACACACACACACACACACACACACGTACATACATACACGCGTGCACACACACACACACACACACACACACACACACACACACACACACACACACACACACAGTTGTTGATACATGTTGACTAGTCTTGTAGGCCCCATCTCCCATTTTAGACTCTCCATTTTTGTTGTGTGTGACTAATACTGATACCAACTCAGCACTCTGTGTAGTCTGTCCATCAACCAGTCCTCCCATTAACAAATAGTGATCCCTTTTCTTGCTGTTCTAACTTAATTCTCCCCGACATGCAGAGCTGCTCGGAGCACACGAAGGTAAGCATGCTTGAGCGAGGGTGAGATAAATAAAAAGACAGAGAATGACTTTCAGCAGTCCAAACACTGATACGACTCTGTTTCAAAGGTTTAATTATCCCTCTGTCAGATACTATTAAAAACAGCGGGGTGTTGTCAGCAAAAACAGATAGCGACACCCATGTAAACAAAGGGTTCACACCAGATTTCCATCGGAGTCTTCCAAGTCTGAGTCTCTGCTCTCATTAACTCTAATTATTTACTCCATTACTAACAAACCCAAGGTGCCATATTAGGCACTATCAAATAAAGGAAATCAGTGGCACCATTCAGAGTGTTAAACTAAGCCTGTGTAATCGAGAGCTAACAGGGTAGCCCAACTGCACTCTGCAGGGTATCCTAATACGCTCTCTGTCCACACTGTATCCGTATCTGTACAGTATGCTTGTTCCAAACAGCAGAGCAACACGAGTGACAGAGAGAAAACAGAGACGGGGCGTCCAACAAAAGTTCTGCTCAAAACGTTGCGCTACATTGCGCTGCACAGCACTGCTTCGCATTGTGTACAGAGTTGGGACATTCCAATTGAAAAACAATGCAACTAAACTAAGGCTTGGGAGAGATGGCGCTGGCTGTGCTTTACCTGGCAGGAAGGTGATGATTGAATCATCCGTGTTGGGTCTCTCGTTGAAGTCCATCATGACCTGGGCAGTGCCCTGGCGAGTGTAACAGCGCACGGTGGACTTGTAGCTGATGTCGCCGCTGCGGTAGACCAGGGCCGAGATGTGCCCGTCGTTCTCGTTGCCCATGTACATGGTGTCCCGGAAGTGGACCTTCGGCACTGAGGAAACAAAAGATCCAGGATCACCCATGTTGTCCCATTGTTTTAGTGCCACTACTGCTTTGATTGCACATATTTATATTTAGTTCATACTACTGTAAACCACTTTCCTAACTGTACATTCCTTTCTACACTGCACTATACTGTATGTCTTATACTGTTTATACTGCACCACCTGTCTACTGTATATCACATTGTACTTTTCTGTTTTTTTTTTTTTTGCACTTCTGGTTAGATGCAAAATACATTTTCCTGTCTCTGTACTTGTACTCTACATTTCCCTGTCACTCTGTACTTGTACACAATGACAATAAAGTGGAATCTAATCTAATCTAAATCTATTCTTATTGAGACCGATCACCTAAAAACCTGATCCTACGCTACTTGCTTAAATGGATCAAGACGAGAGATCTCTGACAGTAATGCAAATAACTAAATGACAGAAATATTTTCTGAATGTATTTCAATAAAACTGCGGCCTCTTTTCGTGCCATTAATAAAGTGCTTTGAGCAAGGGCTCGCCACACATGAATGTCTGAGTGTGATGTTTCAGGGTTGAGCACTCACAGTCAGACACAGAGTCGTTGATGAAGATGGTGGCTCTGCCTGGCTCTCCCATGATGCCGTTCATGGGCATGCGGAGGACCAGCTCAAACTTCTCGGCCCCCTCCAGGACCGGCTGGCCAAGGTCGTCCAGAATAATGACCCGGATGGTCTGCATGGTGACCCCTGGGGCAAAGTCCAGGTTCCGGCTAATGCCAACGTAGTCCAGACCAGCTGCAGAGAACATAACAGCAAAAAGCAAATATACTTTACCCATACATTACCCATTACCCATTATTAAGGAGAAGCAGTTCATTTACAGTCCTTTATACATCTAAATCAACCTCTGTTAAGCCCTTTATCTTCCATGTCTGAACTCATATCAGTTTTATTAGTTCAAGAAGTTTACCATCACGTTTTTTCAAATGTAAACAAACCAACAAAAAAGATCTTGATTGATTTTATTGACAAATTAAATTACTGTCTTCCATTAGCAATCATTTTAAAGATAGCAGTAGGAGGATTCTCTGGTTGCCCCGGTATTAGCTACACTAATTACGTTTTTAATTAAAATCCAAACCCAGCATCCAAATGTAATGCACCTAATTGCCAACAACACTCAAAATTAGGGGTCAATAAAAGTTCACGCCAATCTGTAATGACAGTCACAACACTAATTAGTAAAGCAATTATAAAATATTCATGATTTCTCAATAATTCATCTTTTTTGGCTCGGTTTCTTGTGTTTACTGGTTCTGGTTTACTAGTTCAGAACAATCAGCAGGGGAACAGGTTCTGCCAGCTTCCTCCATCAGCGCGGAAGATAAAGGGGCCGTATTCCAATCCCCATTCACACTGATAAGCACAATCAGACTCCAGTGCCGCCATCAGCCCTTTGGAGCTCACCTTGCTTTCTCACCTGCAGAAGATATACAGTACAACACTCACGACCCTCCGTTTGTTCAGAGTCTGAAGGCCTCTGCTGCAAGGACCCATGTTATCTGCTGCAGGCACGGTCAGGTTATTCATTGCTGTGTTTTTTTTGTGTGCGAAAAGGGGCCCCAGTTACGGTGACTTCCTTCCCTTGGCCAATCTCCCAGCCCACTCACCCACCGCCACCTTCCCCCCCCCCACCCTCCGGTGTGTCTGCGGTGGCCAGGGGAGCATGTCAGCGGGGAGACTGGATTTCCTCCCAAGACGCCAGAGATTAGATTAACGCTGAAACAATATTTGATATGTGTGGTGGTGAGAGGGAGAAGGAGGAGGAGGAGAAGGAGGAAGAGAGGAGAGGTAAGGAGCTGGAGGGAGGTGCACCCAAAACCCCCTCTCTCCTGCAGCAGGCTCCTTTCCTGGGCAGAGGGCACCGGAGCTGGATGCTCTAGAGAAATCCCACAGCAGCACCTCCAGCCCAGCTCCTCTGGCAAGCCTCCATGCTCACACACACGTGCACACAGACATGAGTGAGCAAACACACACACATACACACACACACACACACACACACACACACAGACACACACAGACACACACAGACACACACACAGAAACACACACACAGAACTCACATAGAGACACCAGAGACACTAACGCACACATGGTCATTAATTCAACTGGCTGCACTCAATGTCTCACAGTCCCAGCAGTACCAAGACCTGCACTTCCCAAAACCTCCCACACAAACACGAGCAGACACACACACACACACACACACACACACACACACACACACACACACACAACCCCTCTGCACACATGCACCCCCCCACACACACACACATAGCTTCACTACAAAATCCGAGCCGTCTGAATCCAGCACTGTTTACATTCCCCAATGAACCAACAAAAGAGCCTTCTATCGCTCTCTCTCCTGGCTTCTCTCACTCTCTTTCTCATAAACTCTTTCACTGGTTCCTCATCATTCTCTTTGTCTTTGTCCCTCCATTCCATATTCTATCTTGCCCTCTTTCGGTCTCAGTACATCTTTACATACACCTATATCTCATTCTCAATCAACACCCCTCTCTCTCTATCTCTCTCACATTTTCTCTCTCTTGGATCTTCACCTCCACTCTTCCGTAATCTTTCTCTCTCTCACGTTTTCTCCCCTCTTGTATCTTCACCTCCACTCTCCTGTAATGTATCTCTCTATCCTGCTCTCTCTCTCTCCCTCTCTATTCTTGCTTGTTCAAGGCAAACGTCAGCCCAAGGCCTCTGAAGTCTGCAATGCATGTGTTATCAGCACTGACATCCCTTCTCCACGTAGCGCATCTCCAGTGTAGATCACTCCATCCTTGATAACAAGCTCACTATTGATCTTGGATGGTGAAAAATTCATTACAGCTGCATTGGGGTTTCGTTCGGATCTGAATATGGCAATAAGCAACAACATAAAATGTTTTTCCCCCATCATACATACTGTAGGTAGGCATAAAATAGTCCTTGAGTGTTTTAGCTTTACAGAGCGAAATAAATAGCTAGACGTTTTGTCAGTTAGGTAAGACAAGACCGCAGTTTAGCGCCTTCGGGCTTCTTCGGCTTGTTTCCATTAAGTAATTGATCTAAACAGAATCCTTTTTTTTCTGTGGAATGTTCTGATGTATCTTTGGCATTATTTCGGTTGCCATCTACAGCTATTACTGACCCTGAGAAGAACAAAGAACAAGTGCTGCTGGCAATGGAAGGCTCATTGGAATGGAAAACATCAAATAAAACTTAAATTAAATAAATCAAAAACCAAAGAAGCTGCAGAGATGCAGAGGCAATTCCACTGAGACGTGATGGTTTTGCTTGATGAAGGTTGCAGCTCGGTTGTGAAGTTCCTCACCCTCAGCTGACACAGGATCAGTTTTCCTCGAGCGTACTGTCACCGTGCCCGTCTGGGAGAGGTCTGTGCCTGTCCGCCATACCCGCACCTCCACGTAGCCGTCGCTCTCGTCCACGTGGTACTCTGTATCGCCAAAGTAGAACACGGGTGCTGTGGACAAATAGGGAAAAAAAGTACATTTTCAATCCTTCAGCAGATAGATTGGGCTCTTTGTGGCTTTATTAACAAATAACCAGCGACCAGAGAGGAAGGTCATCTTTATGGGGCGATACTACTTTTCCACAGCTCCTGCAAAGCTCAGGGCTACACCTTTAAATGCCCAAGGTAAAAAGCTGGAACTTTTCATAGATATTGAAACCAAGAAATACGTGATGAGGTGCATCACAGAAAACTTTATTTATATACAGAGTAGACTGTGCCAAGGATAACTCCAAACGCTTGGGCATGAAATCAATACCTTGCATCAAAATTCTAAAAAGAGTGACCAAAAAAAGAGAACAGGCAGTGATAAAAACAGACAATAAGACCAGTAAGAGTAGGATTAAAACAATGTAATGCATACTTTACTGTTTCAACCCTTTAACCGTAACGCTTTCCCAGAAGACCACAGAGCACAAGATAAAACCAATAACTCAATAGATGCATCCCAATATTGAGTTGTGGCTATTGACCAACATCTCAAATTAGTAGGCTCATGTCTCAGATGACTTACAGTAGATAGGGATGGCTGACAAGCACACACACGACCAGCGGAGAAGGGCCCAACGCCCTGTCTCCTGAGGACACCTATCCTGCTATGAAGCCACCAAGCCAACGCTTGGTTTCAGAAGAGCCCTTCATGGAAGACCGGCTCAACACCATGGTGTACAGTACGTGGACAACATGACCCAGCCCCGACCTGCACTGACCCTGGGGAATGACCCCTATTTCATTTCAGTTTCGCTCTGTCCATTTTGGCTGGCTCCTCTGCTCACTGCTTTGCTCCTTCAGCTGAAGGGCAGCGCTACCTCAGCAACTCTATCCACTTTCTGCTTCAACAGCATCAGTGTGGTTCAGTGCTTCTGAGTCCACATAATCCCCCATCCAATATATATTTTAGTAGCCTATGCGTTACTGGTATTTTAAAACTATATTTTGACCAATAAAAGATTCATTGACTAAGAAATACAATGGCTCTTTTAATTCTCTGGCTCAAATTACACATTTGTGAGCTATATCCTGAAAATCAGCCAACATCCAATATCCACTAAAGCATCCAATATGGAAGGCAGTAAATACACATGGGCGGATGCGTCTGGAAATTATACTCATCTGTGCGCACACTGGAAAAGTATTTGCACTGTCTAGTGTCTACTGTCATTTGAATACTTCCATCCCATGGCAAATCCCAAGCCAACATAAGTGTACCAGTAGGTCATCTTAGACATTACTTTGTAGACCAGGACACATTGCTCATTCAAGTGATAACGGCCAACTGAAGAATGAAGTGCAAAACCACGGATAATACTCCTACCAGTGACCTTGTAGCGTTTACACGCAGACTAGAACTGATCAAAATCAAACGGGGGTGTCTGTAAAGATGTATGATAAAGAACACTCACTCACATACAATAACACTTTACGTAAGCGGACAACCACGTATCTATATTCCACACAAAAGTGTATCTATATTCCAGACAAATGTGTATATCTATATTCCACACAAATGTGTGTATCTATATTCCACATTTGTATACAATAAAAAGTCACAGTACGGAACTTGTAACTAACCAAACCTCCACACAGTGTGTGTGCAGAGCCTCCATCATACAGTTAACGCTGACCTGAGATCTGTCAGTGTGATGAAAATGGACTTGATGATCCTACGGCTGTCCTCGCAGGTATAATTACGTATATGAAAGAGTGTGAGAGTGTGTGAGAGGAGAACATTTGTGTGGGCATACGCAGGCTCCAGTTCCTAGGCTGTAATCGCGGTGTTCCGCCGATGTTTTACACGTATACATTACAGCATACATAAAAATGCTGCTTTAGTGGTCTTTTCTCCTTGCGGCACAAATCCATTTTGCTAGAGTTTTGCTTCCTTTTTCCCCCTCCTTTAAGAACATGGGGCTCAGAGGGAAGTTAGAGAGAGAGAGAGGGAGAGGAGGGAGGGAGAGAGAGAGGGAGCGAGAGAGAGAGAGAGAGAGAAAAAGGAGGAGGGAGAGGGAGAGCTTGGTTGTACTTTATAAAGGAGGGAGAGCTGGGAGAAAGTGTATGGATATGAGTGTGTGATCACGATAGCAAGACCGAGATAGAAAGAAAGAAGACAAAGAGTATGTGTGAGAAGAGAGAGAGAAAGACAAAGGGCAATGAGGAAAGAAACACAAAGAAAGAGAGAGAACAGGGAGAGAAAGAGAGAGAGAGAGAGAGAGAGAGAGAGAGAGAGAGAGAGAGAGCTCTCCAGCTTGACAGGTCGTCTAGAGGAAGTCAGGACAGAAGCGCCAGTCCAGGCCTGTCTGACTGCAATTAGTGCTGAAATTCCTCCGCAGCCCGACTTGCCCGCTGTCACGCTCAACCCCCACCTCACCCCCACCATCTCCACCCCCTGCCCCCCCCCCCCCCCCCCCCCCTCCCTGGCTCCTGCCACAGAAAAGACTGGCGTTAACCCCTAACTCTCCCTCTCATTCCTCTCCCTCTCTTCTCCCCTTCTCTCTTTCTCTCTCTCTCTCTCATTTTCCTTAAGTCCAGAGACGAGCTGTCAGCCGGCGTGGTGGTGGGAGAGTGACGGGTGCTGATTGAAGTTCAGCTTCCCCGGAGCTCTCCACGTCCCCCTGGGAGGATGGAGGAAGTCTGGGTAAGCTCTGAAAAAATAAACAGGCATCGGCGCTGGATGATGAGACATTCCCTCCATTCTGTGCCTTGAGAGGATTCGGTTTCTCCAGGTGAGGTGACCTTCGCATTAAGGACGAACAAAGGAGGTCATCTCCACACACACACACACACACACACACAGACACAGAGACACACGCACACATGCACGTACACACGCACACACACAGCCTTCGGCGCACATACACACCTATTGTTTCTGCGACTGCCGAGAGTGACAGCTTATGTTATGGGTTGTAACTATATGAGCCTTCAGGGGGCTCCAATCACACGATAAAGGAGATCTGGAGGTCGCTGACTGAGTAGCGTTTTCCTTTTTTTCTCTCCGTTTCAGACGGATAATTTAAATTCTGTCGCATTCCTAAAAAGTTGAAATATGATAGAACATCGCCCCTCTAGATTGTGTACAGTGCAGATTTAAAACATTTTGGTAAACTGCAGTAAGTCACATTGACAAGTTTATATGTGGACTTTTGCTCAAGTGCACTTCAGATGATCTTGAGTGGAGTTAGTCATCTGTTGCCCCCAACTCAATGCCACGGCTCACTCTGGCGAGTGCACACTCTGCTACTTTTCCTCTTGGCTTTTTTTTTTTCTTCTGTCTTTCTGCAAGTCAAATTACGACTTCAGGCAAGTGACTGTTGGGCATAGCCTTGAGGCGCCGCAGGTTCACGCTGCGAAAAAAAGATAAGAAATTCTGCCGGAAGCACTAATTATACTACAAAGCATAAACAGGAACCGGGGGGGAGGAGGGTGGGGGGGGGACTAGTCCTCTTTATCGGGGTAAAGGAGACGCTTGGTCCTGCGGACACGCGGTGGGTCTGAGAAAGCAGTGCTGCCAGTATCTGGATCTGCAGACAAGTCAGACACCACAGGCTATAGGAGGCCCACAGCATCGACTGTAATAGGCCCTGATTACTTGGGCTTAGCAATGAGGGATCCTGGTGTGTGTGTATGTGTGTGGTTTATTGTGTGTGTGTGTGTGTGTGTGTGTGTGTGTGTATGTGTGTGTGTGTGTGTGTGTGTCCTCATAGCTGTCCCCTGCGATCAGATAAGGTTCATTTGCATGACAGACAAGCAGGGGGCCATGAGGAGTTATGGCTCATTAACTAAGGGCTAAACCACTGTCTGCTCAACCTCTTCACCTGGCTCCCAGACAAATCAGTCTCCGTCTGTCTTGGGTTACCTGCATGGTGGCATCAGGGACTACCCTCTCAGCTCACCTGCAGCAAGGTGTTTTTCACACACACACACACACACACACACACACACACACACACACACACACACACACACACACACACACACACACACACACACACACACACACACACACACACACACACGCACACACACACACACACACGCACACACACACACACACACACACAGACTCATGGAGTCACACAGCACACATGCAAAAAGACATCTTATCACTGCAATTTTTCACCCATAAAACATAACACAACATAAAAAATCGTAAACATAACAACTCAAATGATGGCTCTATATTTTTACTGGAATTCTTGTTGTGTATTGGCTACTTGTATGGATGACATTTGCATCAGAATGGAGCGAACTGGGGTGGGGGGGGGCTGATTCACGACCATCCCTTCATGACCGTCCCTTCTGTCCAGTAGCTTCAGCATGACTGCACTGACTGTGGTCACGCAGGGACTCTATTCATTTTAATTAGAGCCGGCCATAATTATTCTGTCCTTCAAGACATTAGGAGGTCCAGATCTCTGAACTACATGCCTGTTGCTTGATGATGCGTTTTATGTGCCAAGTGACTACCCAATCTTGATGGCAATTGAGCTAATATGACCCACTGGCGAGACAGCCCATATCTCCACACAAGCAAGCTCCTCTCACCCACTGCTCATAAGTGATTTATCCCAAATTGTTTTGATTAAAAAAGCTAAACACAATGAATATTAGGAGTTTTATGACTCTTTCTA
>NC_085006.1:17362267-17379767 GCF_963854185.1 Sardina pilchardus | reverse complement strand
GAAAGGGTGGGTGTGTGTGGGGAAGGGTTGTGTCTTATGCATACCTCAACACTCACACAATAGACACACACACACACACACACACACACACACACACACACACACATAAAAAGAACTGAGGATATGGAGCCTCTACCACTTCAGCCTTCCCCAGCCCTGCCTCCCCTCTCCCTCCCCTCGTGGGTATGGGAGAGAAGGGGTGGCTGTGGCGTTTGTGAATGTGCGCAGGAGTGTCAGACTGGAAAGGTTAGCGGCGGGGGCATTACACTCTTGACCCCGGCGCTTTGTTCCGGCGTGACCCCGGTCCAAAATGGACTCTCAAGTGTCTAATTGTAGTGGGGAGGGTGCGAGGGGGGGACCGGCACATAATCCCTGCCCAATTTACTCTCCTCTCTCAGCACAGAGGAAGCCCGGACCTCCTGCTAAGTCCTGAGCTCATTTATAAGGCCTCCGCTAAGCTGGACTCGGCCAGCGCTATGCGTTTATGAGCCTTGAAGATCCGCACATAAAACACAAGACAAAAACACGAGCTTGCAAGTCATATATTCTCTGTTCAGCCCGAGCATTCTAATTAGAGGCACATCCGACAGCCATGTTAATTTCTGACTTGGCATTCAGCTCACCCAATGACTGGCATTGAGGTTTGCACTCCGGGGTTAAGAGAGTAAACAAAACCCTTCAGCCTTCACCATGGCGGCCGAGGTCTATAAACAGTTAGTCCATGGGCCAGACCGGCTACCGGTACCATCTGGGTGGGCAAATTCTAGTTGTGATTTTTTTATACCTACACATCCCTAGTTTATGTTTTGATGTGATAGACCTCTGAGATTGGTAGCTTTTTAGTGATTATCACCTAATGAAGTACACCACCCTCTACATTAAATCACATTTTAGACACTTGGTGCATATCCTGGTTGAACCCATGGTTAAGATACTTATCAGTGTTGTATAATATTGAGTGTGGTATCATTTTAAAGAGTACATCCTAAGCTTTCATTCAAGCACATTGGTGGAGCCCTCTGATGAACACAGAGATCACTGGAGCTCTTTGAGCTAACAAAAACACAACATTTTCAACCATTTCCGCCTAAACTATACACTTTCTTTATGCCCTGTGGCATCAGAGAATATTACAGACACAAAAGACAGAAACTAAAGTACTCTCAGGACTCCAAGGATTCAAAAAATGTATGCTTTACCCATACTACTCCATTAAGGGATGTAATTTCAGGGCCAAACTAAAAAGGATGACCAAAATAAGAAGCAGGGCCAAAATTCCGCAAATGGAACTCCTTGGCCCCCTTCTGTTTCCTCTCCTTCACAATCTTTTCATGGCCAGTAGAAGAGTTGTGGATCTTGTACACATGAATGTCACAATTCTTCTCTGTGACAACATACAGTGCATTTCCCCACCTGTCTGCTAGTTTTCTTTTACCACATTCCCCCATATTCGGGATTTAAAGTGAGACACTACAGGTGAATAGGGTAAAATTTTAAAATAATATCACCATGAAACTTCCTCAGTTGATTACTTACACAAGTATGAAAAACAAGTATTGCAAGTTTTTAAAATGTGTATGTTTAATTATGCAAATGAGGAGTTGCCTCATTAAATATGCATGATTTTGCATATATTTCCAGTAGATAGATTTGAACATATGATAAAGTCAGGCGCACAATCATTTTGTTTACAAACAAGATTAAAATTACAGGGGGATTTCAGGATATCTGCTTTCATTACCTAGGAAATCAAAATATACTGTCCATAGTAAAAAAATATTATTATTTGTATTATTAAAATGTCCCATAAATCAGGCCAGGAATGATTAACTAACAAATTCCTCTGTAATAGCTGTATGTGTGTATAACTGGAAAGTTCGGTGTACATACATGTAGGTGCTACAGTACATACAATGCCTTTAGAAAATCATCATACCCCTTTGAAATAGTTACTTTATTTGTCTTACAGCCTGAAATCAAAGCCCATTTTTATTTACAAATTTAGCATCAAACATCAAAATAATGAAAAAAGGCAACAGTTCTGAAAATTAATTTTAAAAAAAAATGAAAAACTAGAGTAACAGGGTTGGAAAAGTCAGCATATCCCTGATTTAATACTTTGTAGAGCTTCCTTTTACTTTGATTACAGCCATCAATCTGTTTAGATATGTCTCTATTAGCTTTGCACCCCTAGATTGGGGAATATTTGCCCAATCTTCCTTGCAGAATTGCTCAAATTCAGTCAAATTCTGTGGGGAATGGCGATGGACTGCTGTCTTCAAGTCAGTCCACAGATTTTCTACAGGATTTAAGTCAGGGCTTTGACTTGGCCAATCAAGGACATTCAACTTCCCATCCTTAAGCCACTGCTTTGTTATTTTGGCAGTATGTTTAGGATCATTGTTGTGTTGGAAGGTGAATGACCTGCCCATCTTCAGTTGTCTAGCAGAGGGACACAGGTTTTCTTCAAGAATTTGGTTGTACTTGACAGCATCCATTTTCCCTTTTATCTTGACCAATTGCCCAGAACCGCTGAAGAGAAACATCCCCACAGCATAATGTTGCCCCCACCATGCTTCACAGTAGGTATGGTGTGTTTTGGGGCAGTGTACTGCGTTTGGTTTTCGCCAAACATAGCGCTTGGAGATTAGTGCAATATACACTGGAATATTCTGCTACCATGTAGAAAAGGCTTTATGGCAGATGAGACTAAGATTTAACTTTTTGCACTGAACTCCAGGCGCTATGTTTGACGAAAACCAAACACAGTACTGAGTTATGGACAGTTACGTATACTCATACTCTGCTAAGGGCCTTGGTGGGCAGTCCAGTCAGAATACCATTGCAGTAGTCCAGACAGGAGGTGATTAAGGCATGGATGGGTGTTACTGAATGTGTGAGTGAAGGCCAAAGTTGTGAGATGTTTCTGAGGTGGTAGAAGGCGGACTTGGTGATGTTGATGTGGGACTGGAAGGATGACACCTCAGGAGATGGGGAAATGGATCAGCCTTCCACAACCAGGGCCAGGTCTCCAACTTTCCTGAGCAGTGGTGCAGGGTCTGCCACCATGAGCTCTGTCCTATTACTGTTGAGTTTGAGTAAGTTTGTGGTCATCCATGATTTGAGTTCCTGCAGGCAGTTTACAAGTTCTGTGGGTGGGAGCTGGCATAAGGAGTTTGTGCTGATATAAAGTGTCATCGGTATAGCAGTGGAAGCTGAGTTCATGGTTACGGATAATATGACCTAGGAGTAGCGGGTGCTAGATCAGAGTTGGAGCCATTGAGAGTGATAAATTGTTTCCGGTCTGTGAAGTAGGACTGGAACCAGGACAGTGCTGTACCACTAAGGCCGATGAGCTCAGAAAGGTGATGAAGCTGGATGGTACCACACCAGAGATGCATTTATGATGTTTTCCACTAGATGACAGAGCATGGGAAGACAGGTCTTGATCAGGGTGGTGGACATTAGGTCAAGGCTGCAGTTGAGGTCTTGGCTGAGGTGACCAGTTTTTTTTACTCGGTCGGCATCGAGTGGAGAGAAGGCGGATAGGCAGCACTGAGGTGAGCCGGCAGCTGAGTGGTAAGAATCCTGTTGGGGCAGTGTGGGGCAGAGCCCAGGAGACTGGAGCTGCCCATGGATGGTGTCCACTTTCTGCTGGAAGAAATCCAGGAACCTGGGGCCTCATTTGTAAAATGTTCTTACACACAGATTTGATCTTAGACTGCGTAAGCTCAAATCCATGGCAACGCTCAGATTTACTATAAAAAAAACCCCCATCTTTGACATGGAAAAGTATCTCCACGTCAGGTTCCAATTTCAAAATTCCATACAATTCCATACAATTCCATACAAAGACCAACAATCTCATGTCTTCCTTTGCCATATGCATGATCAATATCAGATGAAGTAATTCTTAAAGATTGGACAGCACTTAACACGTACGCTGTGTTAAATAATTTAGCATATCAGCATTCCCTGCTAACTAATACATATACTGTACAGTAGCTCTTAATTCATAATTCTAACTCTCACAGGAGAAACACACAGAGTTCATAACTCTCAACCAAGCCACTCCCCAGGTTATGGCTATATCCTGAAGCCTCACAGCCTTGGCCATGGTGGCGGGCTTAATGTTATGCATCGTGCTCACATCCTGGTCAAAGTCAATATGACCTCCTTTGAATGTGTTCACTTCACGTTGTCTGGGTCCACACGGCCCCTAATCTACTTCGACGCTATCTGACTCCATAGCGACTCATCTCGTCACCCACCACCCTTACCCTTAGTTGAACACTACAACCATGCCCTCTCTCTCAGGACTTTGTAGCACCTCTCACCACATGTTAGTGTCTTTCTCTGGTCCTTTCCCCTGGTTCATCCTTGAGCACCGCAGGATGAAGACCACAGGGTGTAGGCTCGAGAGACGATACAGAAGATCCAACCTCACTGTCCATCGTGAAACATTTAAAGAACACGTCACAAACTACAAAGAAGCCCTCTCTCAGGCAAAAACAAGATATTACTCCACACTCATCAATAACCATCAAAACCAACCCAAATTGCTCTTCTCCATCATCAACCATCTTCTTCACCCTCCTGATGCTGCTAAACCCTCAGATGCAACTGACCTCTGCGCCAGGGGCCTCATTAATAAAAATGTTAAGTAGAAGTTCATTTGATCTTAGATCATCTCTGGAATTATCGTATGTGTGATTCAGAAAAAAACAAACGTACACACAAAAAAACATGTGTAGGCCTAGCCTATGCCATCTGATATTAACTAGCTTACATTTATGCGCTGTCATTTCTAATAGTTTCTAATTATGATTTTCCAAGCAGCGCATTCTGGAATGAGATTCTATGCATCCATGTCCATTGTCATTTCTTCTGCTTGCAGTAATGTGGTATGCAATGTGTGATACATTTGGTAGATTTACTTAATAGAAAATAGTAGGCTACCTTATGAAGGAAAGACCTCTAGGCCTATGTTAAGGTACAGTACGTTTCCAATATGACCCAGGGTCATAAATTGCTGACATAGCCTAAAGCGTACTAAATTATAAGCATGATATGTCATGTAGGCCTAACGTCTCTTTTGGGATAGGCTATGTTTAGGCTATGTTTTTGCTAAAGTGAAGTATAGTATAGAAGTAGTTTGCCGGTCATTCTTCATTCCTTCTGCACGTCCTTCTGCATTTGTTTTCCAGTGCCCTTTCCAGTGCCCTAAACATTGCCCTTTATAGTTTGATATAGGCCTACCTTTAGGCTATCTATCTTTATATTTCTGCCTACATTATCCAAATTGTCATTATCCAAGTATTGTCATCTGATCTCGGGCACTGCCATCAGTCATAGAGCAAACAGGTGCGCGCTCTGCAAAAACCTTGGGCAACTCTAAATATGAAGATCAGAGGATAACTTCTGTCCCTTGGTGATGTATAGATGATGCCAAACTATCTGTCCATTATTGCTCATTCAAATGTGATCTTTTTGTGACGGAGCCATGAACACAAATGTCATATTTTCCTTTCCTAAACAACACTTTACGGTCAATATTACATTGATTGGAACATGAAATATATCAAATACTTTATGGTAGGCCTTTGTGTTTTTTTCAGATGTTATGAAATAGGTTAGGTAGGCTATAGGCCCATGTTTTTTCTCACTTTTCTAAGCAGGCTAGTTAGCTCAATAGCAGTTTCACATCAAATCATGAAATATTAAAAAACATGTTAGTTGGTCACAGTCTCATGACACACCATAATTACATTAATACTTGTTTTAATCCCTTGTGCCAAAATCCAAGGTAAAAATATAAGTAAGCTAGTAAGCTAACCAACAATCTGCCAACTAATGGTCACAAACACACCAGTATACTGCTGACAAATGGCCAATCGAACAGCAGTATACAGTATGCAGCATGTCATTGGGGTTATCAAGTGGGCACCCTCATTCAACGATGTTTCATTAAGTTAGGCCCACGACACCTCATGAAGGCTTAACAGTGAAACCAGCGTCCTGGAGACACTCCCCTCCATGCTGCCACCATAATAACACATTGCAATATCCAATATCCAAATACTCTTAACCAACCTAGGCATGGTCTAGGCTGGTTAGGTTGGTCCGTCCCATTGATGCGTACTGAACCATAGCCCTAGAAAACCCTAACCCTAACAGTCCGTCACAAACACAAAACAAATAAGACAGTTAGCTACCTTAGCTTGCACCCCAGGAAGTCTAACTCCTCCTAACCCACAACCATTCACTTGCTTGTTCTGCTGCCAGGGACATGGTTACCACCTGCCTTAGACTTCGACCACAAATGCCCAATTCAGAAAGAAAGCCAATAGCAGATCTGGCCACAAACCCATGTGCGCCGATTTCAATAGGCCTTAGTCATGCACTCCAACCTTGCTGGGCTGCCTCCTCTGCTATTTCAGTGTATTTTGCTCTTTTCAACTCATTGGCCTCTTCTACTCATAATAATATTACAACAAACGTTTCCACAGTGTGTAAACACATATAAGTCCTTGGGGTGGTGTTGGAATATAAGATTACAAAATAAGACATAGACAGATACGTACCTGAAACAGGGATGATGTGGAGGTCACAACAATATATGACAGTTAACATAAGTGATATTATATGATACAAAATACAAAATTGATACATATGGGGAGGAAACAGAAGGGGGCCAAGGAGTTCCATTTGCGGAATTTTGGCCCTGCTTCTTATTTTGGTCATCCTTTTTAGTTTGGCCCTGAAATTACATCCCTTAATGGAGAAATATGGGTAAAGCATACATTTTTTGAATCCTTGGAGTCCTGAGAGTACTTTAGTTTCTGTCTTTTGTGTCTGTAATATTCTCTGATGCCACAGGGCATAAAGAAGGTGGAAAGTTTAGGCGGAAATGGTTGAAAATGTTGTGTTTTTGTTAGCTCAAAGAGCTCCAGTGATCTCTGTGTTCATCAGAGGGCTCCACCAATGTGCTTGAATGAAAGCTTAGGATGTACTCTTTAAAATGATACCACACTCAATATTATACAACACTGATAAGTATCTTAACCATGGGTTCAACCAGGATATGCACCAGGTGTCTAAAATGCGATTTATTGTAGAGGGTGGTGTACTTCATTAGGTGATAACCACTAAAAAGCTACCAATCTCAGAGGTCTATCACATCAAAACATAAACTAGGGATGTGTAGGTATAAAAAAATCACAACTAGAATTTGCCCACCCAGATGGTACCGGTATGCTATATTTTGGGTCTTTGGCCCATGGACTAGTCCATGGGCCAGACCGGCTACCGGTACCATCTGGGTGGGCAAATTCTAGTTGTGATTTTTTTATACCTACACATCCCTAGTTTATGTTTTGATGTGATAGACCTCTGAGATTGGTAGCTTTTTAGTGATTATCACCTAATGAAGTACACCACCCTCTACATTAAATCACATTTTAGACACTTGGTGCATATCCTGGTTGAACCCATGGTTAAGATACTTATCAGTGTTGTATAATATTGAGTGTGGTATCATTTTAAAGAGTACATCCTAAGCTTTCATTCAAGCACATTGGTGGAGCCCTCTGATGAACACAGAGATCACTGGAGCTCTTTGAGCTAACAAAAACACAACATTTTCAACCATTTCCGCCTAAACTATACACTTTCTTTATGCCCTGTGGCATCAGAGAATATTACAGACACAAAAGACAGAAACTAAAGTACTCTCAGGACTCCAAGGATTCAAAAAATGTATGCTTTACCCATACTACTCCATTAAGGGATGTAATTTCAGGGCCAAACTAAAAAGGATGACCAAAATAAGAAGCAGGGCCAAAATTCCGCAAATGGAACTCCTTGGCCCCCTTCTGTTTCCTCTCCTTCACAATCTTTTCATGGCCAGTAGAAGAGTTGTGGATCTTGTACACATGAATGTCACAATTCTTCTCTGTGACAACATACAGTGCATTTCCCCACCTGTCTGCTAGTTTTCTTTTACCACATTCCCCCATATTCGGGATTTAAAGTGAGACACTACAGGTGAATAGGGTAAAATTTTAAAATAATATCACCATGAAACTTCCTCAGTTGATTACTTACACAAGTATGAAAAACAAGTATTGCAAGTTTTTAAAATGTGTATGTTTAATTATGCAAATGAGGAGTTGCCTCATTAAATATGCATGATTTTGCATATATTTCCAGTAGATAGATTTGAACATATGATAAAGTCAGGCGCACAATCATTTTGTTTACAAACAAGATTAAAATTACAGGGGGATTTCAGGATATCTGCTTTCATTACCTAGGAAATCAAAATATACTGTCCATAGTAAAAAAATATTATTATTTGTATTATTAAAATGTCCCATAAATCAGGCCAGGAATGATTAACTAACAAATTCCTCTGTAATAGCTGTATGTGTGTATAACTGGAAAGTTCGGTGTACATACATGTAGGTGCTACAGTACATACAATGCCTTTAGAAAATCATCATACCCCTTTGAAATAGTTACTTTATTTGTCTTACAGCCTGAAATCAAAGCCCATTTTTATTTACAAATTTAGCATCAAACATCAAAATAATGAAAAAAGGCAACAGTTCTGAAAATTAATTTTAAAAAAAAATGAAAAACTAGAGTAACAGGGTTGGAAAAGTCAGCATATCCCTGATTTAATACTTTGTAGAGCTTCCTTTTACTTTGATTACAGCCATCAATCTGTTTAGATATGTCTCTATTAGCTTTGCACCCCTAGATTGGGGAATATTTGCCCAATCTTCCTTGCAGAATTGCTCAAATTCAGTCAAATTCTGTGGGGAATGGCGATGGACTGCTGTCTTCAAGTCAGTCCACAGATTTTCTACAGGATTTAAGTCAGGGCTTTGACTTGGCCAATCAAGGACATTCAACTTCCCATCCTTAAGCCACTGCTTTGTTATTTTGGCAGTATGTTTAGGATCATTGTTGTGTTGGAAGGTGAATGACCTGCCCATCTTCAGTTGTCTAGCAGAGGGACACAGGTTTTCTTCAAGAATTTGGTTGTACTTGACAGCATCCATTTTCCCTTTTATCTTGACCAATTGCCCAGAACCGCTGAAGAGAAACATCCCCACAGCATAATGTTGCCCCCACCATGCTTCACAGTAGGTATGGTGTGTTTTGGGGCAGTGTACTGCGTTTGGTTTTCGCCAAACATAGCGCTTGGAGATTAGTGCAATATACACTGGAATATTCTGCTACCATGTAGAAAAGGCTTTATGGCAGATGAGACTAAGATTTAACTTTTTGCACTGAACTCCAGGCGCTATGTTTGACGAAAACCAAACACAGTACTGAGTTATGGACAGTTACGTATACTCATACTCTGCTAAGGGCCTTGGTGGGCAGTCCAGTCAGAATACCATTGCAGTAGTCCAGACAGGAGGTGATTAAGGCATGGATGGGTGTTACTGAATGTGTGAGTGAAGGCCAAAGTTGTGAGATGTTTCTGAGGTGGTAGAAGGCGGACTTGGTGATGTTGATGTGGGACTGGAAGGATGACACCTCAGGAGATGGGGAAATGGATCAGCCTTCCACAACCAGGGCCAGGTCTCCAACTTTCCTGAGCAGTGGTGCAGGGTCTGCCACCATGAGCTCTGTCCTATTACTGTTGAGTTTGAGTAAGTTTGTGGTCATCCATGATTTGAGTTCCTGCAGGCAGTTTACAAGTTCTGTGGGTGGGAGCTGGCATAAGGAGTTTGTGCTGATATAAAGTGTCATCGGTATAGCAGTGGAAGCTGAGTTCATGGTTACGGATAATATGACCTAGGAGTAGCGGGTGCTAGATCAGAGTTGGAGCCATTGAGAGTGATAAATTGTTTCCGGTCTGTGAAGTAGGACTGGAACCAGGACAGTGCTGTACCACTAAGGCCGATGAGCTCAGAAAGGTGATGAAGCTGGATGGTACCACACCAGAGATGCATTTATGATGTTTTCCACTAGATGACAGAGCATGGGAAGACAGGTCTTGATCAGGGTGGTGGACATTAGGTCAAGGCTGCAGTTGAGGTCTTGGCTGAGGTGACCAGTTTTTTTTACTCGGTCGGCATCGAGTGGAGAGAAGGCGGATAGGCAGCACTGAGGTGAGCCGGCAGCTGAGTGGTAAGAATCCTGTTGGGGCAGTGTGGGGCAGAGCCCAGGAGACTGGAGCTGCCCATGGATGGTGTCCACTTTCTGCTGGAAGAAATCCAGGAACCTGGGGCCTCATTTGTAAAATGTTCTTACACACAGATTTGATCTTAGACTGCGTAAGCTCAAATCCATGGCAACGCTCAGATTTACTATAAAAAAAACCCCCATCTTTGACATGGAAAAGTATCTCCACGTCAGGTTCCAATTTCAAAATTCCATACAATTCCATACAATTCCATACAAAGACCAACAATCTCATGTCTTCCTTTGCCATATGCATGATCAATATCAGATGAAGTAATTCTTAAAGATTGGACAGCACTTAACACGTACGCTGTGTTAAATAATTTAGCATATCAGCATTCCCTGCTAACTAATACATATACTGTACAGTAGCTCTTAATTCATAATTCTAACTCTCACAGGAGAAACACACAGAGTTCATAACTCTCAACCAAGCCACTCCCCAGGTTATGGCTATATCCTGAAGCCTCACAGCCTTGGCCATGGTGGCGGGCTTAATGTTATGCATCGTGCTCACATCCTGGTCAAAGTCAATATGACCTCCTTTGAATGTGTTCACTTCACGTTGTCTGGGTCCACACGGCCCCTAATCTACTTCGACGCTATCTGACTCCATAGCGACTCATCTCGTCACCCACCACCCTTACCCTTAGTTGAACACTACAACCATGCCCTCTCTCTCAGGACTTTGTAGCACCTCTCACCACATGTTAGTGTCTTTCTCTGGTCCTTTCCCCTGGTTCATCCTTGAGCACCGCAGGATGAAGACCACAGGGTGTAGGCTCGAGAGACGATACAGAAGATCCAACCTCACTGTCCATCGTGAAACATTTAAAGAACACGTCACAAACTACAAAGAAGCCCTCTCTCAGGCAAAAACAAGATATTACTCCACACTCATCAATAACCATCAAAACCAACCCAAATTGCTCTTCTCCATCATCAACCATCTTCTTCACCCTCCTGATGCTGCTAAACCCTCAGATGCAACTGACCTCTGCGCCAGGGGCCTCATTAATAAAAATGTTAAGTAGAAGTTCATTTGATCTTAGATCATCTCTGGAATTATCGTATGTGTGATTCAGAAAAAAACAAACGTACACACAAAAAAACATGTGTAGGCCTAGCCTATGCCATCTGATATTAACTAGCTTACATTTATGCGCTGTCATTTCTAATAGTTTCTAATTATGATTTTCCAAGCAGCGCATTCTGGAATGAGATTCTATGCATCCATGTCCATTGTCATTTCTTCTGCTTGCAGTAATGTGGTATGCAATGTGTGATACATTTGGTAGATTTACTTAATAGAAAATAGTAGGCTACCTTATGAAGGAAAGACCTCTAGGCCTATGTTAAGGTACAGTACGTTTCCAATATGACCCAGGGTCATAAATTGCTGACATAGCCTAAAGCGTACTAAATTATAAGCATGATATGTCATGTAGGCCTAACGTCTCTTTTGGGATAGGCTATGTTTAGGCTATGTTTTTGCTAAAGTGAAGTATAGTATAGAAGTAGTTTGCCGGTCATTCTTCATTCCTTCTGCACGTCCTTCTGCATTTGTTTTCCAGTGCCCTTTCCAGTGCCCTAAACATTGCCCTTTATAGTTTGATATAGGCCTACCTTTAGGCTATCTATCTTTATATTTCTGCCTACATTATCCAAATTGTCATTATCCAAGTATTGTCATCTGATCTCGGGCACTGCCATCAGTCATAGAGCAAACAGGTGCGCGCTCTGCAAAAACCTTGGGCAACTCTAAATATGAAGATCAGAGGATAACTTCTGTCCCTTGGTGATGTATAGATGATGCCAAACTATCTGTCCATTATTGCTCATTCAAATGTGATCTTTTTGTGACGGAGCCATGAACACAAATGTCATATTTTCCTTTCCTAAACAACACTTTACGGTCAATATTACATTGATTGGAACATGAAATATATCAAATACTTTATGGTAGGCCTTTGTGTTTTTTTCAGATGTTATGAAATAGGTTAGGTAGGCTATAGGCCCATGTTTTTTCTCACTTTTCTAAGCAGGCTAGTTAGCTCAATAGCAGTTTCACATCAAATCATGAAATATTAAAAAACATGTTAGTTGGTCACAGTCTCATGACACACCATAATTACATTAATACTTGTTTTAATCCCTTGTGCCAAAATCCAAGGTAAAAATATAAGTAAGCTAGTAAGCTAACCAACAATCTGCCAACTAATGGTCACAAACACACCAGTATACTGCTGACAAATGGCCAATCGAACAGCAGTATACAGTATGCAGCATGTCATTGGGGTTATCAAGTGGGCACCCTCATTCAACGATGTTTCATTAAGTTAGGCCCACGACACCTCATGAAGGCTTAACAGTGAAACCAGCGTCCTGGAGACACTCCCCTCCATGCTGCCACCATAATAACACATTGCAATATCCAATATCCAAATACTCTTAACCAACCTAGGCATGGTCTAGGCTGGTTAGGTTGGTCCGTCCCATTGATGCGTACTGAACCATAGCCCTAGAAAACCCTAACCCTAACAGTCCGTCACAAACACAAAACAAATAAGACAGTTAGCTACCTTAGCTTGCACCCCAGGAAGTCTAACTCCTCCTAACCCACAACCATTCACTTGCTTGTTCTGCTGCCAGGGACATGGTTACCACCTGCCTTAGACTTCGACCACAAATGCCCAATTCAGAAAGAAAGCCAATAGCAGATCTGGCCACAAACCCATGTGCGCCGATTTCAATAGGCCTTAGTCATGCACTCCAACCTTGCTGGGCTGCCTCCTCTGCTATTTCAGTGTATTTTGCTCTTTTCAACTCATTGGCCTCTTCTACTCATAATAATATTACAACAAACGTTTCCACAGTGTGTAAACACATATAAGTCCTTGGGGTGGTGTTGGAATATAAGATTACAAAATAAGACATAGACAGATACGTACCTGAAACAGGGATGATGTGGAGGTCACAACAATATATGACAGTTAACATAAGTGATATTATATGATACAAAATACAAAATTGATACATATGGGGAGGAAACAGAAGGGGGCCAAGGAGTTCCATTTGCGGAATTTTGGCCCTGCTTCTTATTTTGGTCATCCTTTTTAGTTTGGCCCTGAAATTACATCCCTTAATGGAGAAATATGGGTAAAGCATACATTTTTTGAATCCTTGGAGTCCTGAGAGTACTTTAGTTTCTGTCTTTTGTGTCTGTAATATTCTCTGATGCCACAGGGCATAAAGAAGGTGGAAAGTTTAGGCGGAAATGGTTGAAAATGTTGTGTTTTTGTTAGCTCAAAGAGCTCCAGTGATCTCTGTGTTCATCAGAGGGCTCCACCAATGTGCTTGAATGAAAGCTTAGGATGTACTCTTTAAAATGATACCACACTCAATATTATACAACACTGATAAGTATCTTAACCATGGGTTCAACCAGGATATGCACCAGGTGTCTAAAATGCGATTTATTGTAGAGGGTGGTGTACTTCATTAGGTGATAACCACTAAAAAGCTACCAATCTCAGAGGTCTATCACATCAAAACATAAACTAGGGATGTGTAGGTATAAAAAAATCACAACTAGAATTTGCCCACCCAGATGGTACCGGTATGCTATATTTTGGGTCTTTGGCCCATGGACTAAGTGGAGGTTCACAGGTGGCAAACACATCCTCAAATATTTAAAAGAACCTGTTCTCCGCCGTTGACCTTCCGGCCCGGACGTGGCTGCTGTCTAGTGTTTCAGTTTTGCCTTTTGTCAAGAAAGGCGGACGGAGCCCCATGAAACGCTCAGCAGTATTTTGGGGGCTGTCAGCAGTATTCGGCGCAGACACGAGTTCGCACCCCCATTAAACCTCGACCCATCAGCTCAACGGTCCAACAGCTGTCCCCGGACACCCAGAAGTGGACGGCGGGAGGGAGGATTTTGGGGGGGGGGGGGGGGGGGTGGGGCGGGTCAAAGTTGGACACGCACGGAATCTTGTGTTACACTGAAGTAAAGTAAGACGAGGAAGCATCCCTGGCACGCTGCTCCTATAGACGGGGAGTTGGGCCAGGAGTGTACTCTCTCTCTCTCACACACACGCACACACACACACACACACACACACACTTAGCACTCTGCTTGTGTCAGCTCCCACAGGAAAACAACTTAAAAACAAACTCACACGTAGTAAGGACAAGATGTTTTCAAAGCCTCGGAAGGGTAAAATGAGGATCGATTCATCAATCACTCAATAGATAGACTCTGTGCTATGTTCTCGAGGTATCCTTCACAAAGTCCTGTTGTGTGGTGTTTTAGGCTAAGGGGTTGTGGGCCTTGGATTGGTCTGCTTTTCAACGGACCATTAGCTAAACAAAGGAGGAGTGTTGAGGCGGTCAATAAAAGTGCGAAGAAAAGAACAGAACGTGGAGACTCGGTCAATAAACCGGATGCTTTTGTGCTTCGCCTCGGAGTTAGCTTACATTCCATCGTGACCTCCCTCTGAGTGCGGATAATGACTAAAATTACAGCAGACATCTTCAAAACAAGCATTGTGTGTTTGTGTATATACATGGAAGTTTAGTGTAAACTGGAATGTGTGTGTGTGTGTGTACGTTCAGTAAGATGAAAACAAATATAGCCGGCATGCTAGAGTGTGGAGGGTGGTCCTTGTTCAAGTGGGCACGGTCAATTGCTCCTAGTGGGGGAACTGTTTAGAGAGATAAGTGGGGTTCGCCGAGAAGAATATGGCACTCTAGAACATTCCATTATCTCTTCCTTCGTTTTGTCGGCTGAGAGGAGTTTAGAGGTGAGATCGGTATGATGGGCCACCAGGAGAGAAAGGACGGACGTATCGAGCCCCACTCTGACCACTTCAATTACCTTCAGATAAGACACAACAATAAACACGCACATCCTCGAAAGGAAGCGTTTTTTTTATCGCACAATTAATTCCTCCATCGGCCGGGGAAGGGAAGCCAGAGATTGCATCACCCCAATTATCTCTCTTCAAAAGGGATTTTGATGCCTTTAAAAATGAAGATTCAGCGATTATGGTGGCTCTTTCAACTCCAGTGTACCTTGAATCGGTGTGTGTGTGTGTGTGTGTGTGTGTGTGTGTGTGTGTGTGTGTGTGTGTATGTGTGTATGTGTGGGAGTGTGTGTGTGTGTGTGTGTGTGTGTATGTGTGAGAGAGAGAGAGAGATAGAGAGAGAGAGGAACAGAGAATGTGTGGGAAAGAGAGGGAGAAGACGCAAAGAAAGAGAGAGTGTGTCTGTGTGTGTGTGTGTGTGCATATGTGAGTTTGTGCGTGTTTGTAGGAGTGAGAGAGAGAGAGTGAGAGAGAGAGAGGAATAGATAATGTGTAGGAGAAGAGAGGGAGAAAGAGAAAAAAGGCAGAGAAAGAGATAGAATGTGTGAGTGTGTGTGTGTGTGTGTGTGTGTGTGTGTGTGTATGTGTGTGTGTGTGTGTGTGTGTGTGTGTGTGTGTGTGTGTGAGATGACTGGGGAGATAGGGAGGCAAGCCCTGGAGGTGGTGTTAAACAAAGAGGCATGGGGAGAGGAGATATGCCAGAGAATCACCTCCAGACACAACCTGGAGATGGGCGATATGGGCTACCCCCACAGGCATTACAAAACACACACCTGAACACACACATTCAACTATGAGTGTATCCACACACACACACACACACACACACACACACACACACACATAAAAACTTTCAAATGTGCCAAACACATACTGTACTTTTCAGCCCGTTTGCATTTACTTACAAAGAGTCTATGTCTGCACAGTGCGAAAACATCGACTAGACCTTTCAACTTTGTGCTTTCTGATGTGCGTGTAATGAATCTCTAAATCCCACGAGGCCGTCAGTAGCACAATTAAAAAACAACAACCATAACACAACAACACCAGCCACTTCATCTAGACAATAATACACTAATTCAAATTATGCCTGAGGAGCGTGAGTGTGTGCGTGTGTGTGTTTGTGTGTGTGTACGTGTGTGTGTGTGCGTGTGTGTGTGTGTGTGTGCACCCCCATACAACAGAGAGGGTGTTTTCTTTTGGCTTTCACGCCTCACAAATCACTTTTTAAAGACCCCCTTTTCCAACACACACATTTTTCTTCAATACAAATCTCTCATATGAATTCAGGGTTCATTCCCGCATTGCAGTAGACCTTGACAGCACAATAACCCCCGGCTTTAGGATGAAGCGTCTCGCCTAAATATCCTATTTGTCATTCAGACAACGATTCGTATCCAAAAAAAGATGTATTTCAAACTTATAAGTTCTACCTGATGCTACAGTATATTCCACCTGAACAGTTTTTGGCACACATAACATCCTACATAGCGACAGATGCTAACTGCATCGCTCTGTTCTCTGGACACTTTGTCCCATGATGCACCTCACCTCCTCACCACCTATCACCTTCTTATTGTGTCTGAAGGTCAGATAGAGGGCTGCTTAAAATACAGACACGGAGCCCCAAGCCCAAGTCAATGGTCAAGTTCATCTTTAACTGTCCTCTGTGTGTCCCTCCCTGAACTATCAATAAGTAAGCATCCTCTAAAATACATTACACGTCAGTTATGGACTCGTAGTCACAGGACTGCAGGAGCCACATATACCAAATCACTGTTTTCCAGACTTGGATTAGTTGAGTTTGTTCGGTTAAGTGGTCAGTTTGTTTGGCATGAATGAAATCCTGATATGAGGTCATTTCAGCCACCTGTGGCCCACCCTGCTCTGTGTAGACTCCGGACAGTTGTTGACCGCATGGGGCGGGCATTTGTTACTATTAGCCTGGGAAGGGTCAAAACAAGGTCAAAGGCCAGCCGGGGTCAAAGTTCAAAGGTCGTAGGTCAAGCCCAGAGGCCCTTACCGTCATCCATGTCGGGCAGGATGGTCACCCGGGCGTGGGGGAACGCGGCGCCCAGGCGCCCGCCCATGGGCATGCTGAGGGTGACGTTGAAGCTCTCCTCGGGCTCGTAGAGCGAGTCGTCGATGATGACCACGCGGCACGGCTTCTCCGTCTCGTCCTTGTCGAAGCGCACCATGCTGTTGTGCTCCTCCGGCCGCGAGATGTAGTCGGAGTAGGACAGCACGGTCGTCGGCATCGTGCCCGTGGCGGTCGCTGAACGCAAGAGAGACACGGCAGGGCCGGACATCAGAGACGGTCTCCGAGTGATAATAATGTGGACAGTGCTGTGGTCTTTACATGCTGGTGAGCTCTCAATATTTGAAGAGGATGTGTATGTAGGCCATAACAACAATGGCATTATTCATAAATC
>NC_085006.1:17352267-17357267 GCF_963854185.1 Sardina pilchardus | reverse complement strand
GTGTGTGTGTGTGTGTTGTGACTGATGAGGATTTCATGCTATGATTAAGATGCAGTCCAGTGTGCAGGCCATGCAGGGTCTGGCGCTAGAGCTGGCGCTGGAGCTGGGGGTGTGAGGGAGGCACACACTCTTACAGACAGCCCCCACTAACAAGCCCCGCATGGGGGGAGGGGATGGGGGCAGTGTGGGGCAGTGTGGGGCAATGGGGTGAGAGCTCCCACTCAGCCTGGCCAGAACACAGCCTGACTCCTCACATCCCGACTCCACTTGTTGTTGTGGACAGAAGCTTTATATTTGACCCTTTCGCCCTCTATTTGTGAGTTGTTGTTTTGTTATTGTTGTTGTTGTTGTTGATATATGCTGTCAGAGCACGGATCGGGGGCAGCGTTTGCTCTAGACTTTATGTAATGCTGCCCTGTCCAAAACTGGGTGCAGAGCCTGTAAATAAAATATTAGCACCTGCCCAACGGCCACCAGCCAGTTCAAGCGCAACAGTAAAATATAACGGACCATAAAAATGGCTGTGGAAAACCAATGCAGTAATTTCTTTCCACACGTTGGCCTGTAACTGCTGATGGTGCAATATTAAGGAGATTGCCACTGGGGGATAGTAATGACTTAAAAAAATGTCTTAAATAAATATTCTCCTCAAATTTGATACCATTTTTACAGCTAGTTTTTTATATCCAGTAATATCCAGTAAGTGAGTGGGGTTTAGGAAATGCTTCTCTCTCATCTGGGACTCTCTCATTTTTGTAGGACTGCTGGGAAGGTTGTTTAATAGGGAACAGGTGCTCACCGTCGCCTGGGTCGACAATCTCCACAGTGGCCACCTCAGGGAACTCCAGAGCGCCCATGACCGGCTCGGACAGAACAATCTGGAAGGTCTCCGACTGCTCGTACTCGTTGTCGCTCAGGATGCGCACCTTCCAGGTAGCGGTGGTCTGGCCTGGGTTAAACTGCACCTGCTTCTGGGCCTTGCCCCGGAAGTCCTTGTCTCGCTCCGCTGTGCCGTCCTTGGTGCCAATGCCTGAGGAGAAAAGAAGAAGAGATGAAAAGAGAAAGAGAGAGAGAGAGAGAGTAAGAAATGGGACTTTTAACAGAGAGACAGTTAAAAGAAAAAGCTGGCAAAAAATTATAGAGGCAAATATTTTGATCTCCTTTCCACAGGCATCTGGACAGCAGGGTATGAATCACTGAGGAAGTGTGCTTTTAAAAAATGTACACGCGATGATGTTGCTTCCCATCCCGAGGGCAAAGTGTAGAGGTGGAGGACTCCGTAGGCACTAATATGGCACTAATATTTTATGCTTGTTTGTTTTTAAGTATCCCTTAAATAAATCAGTCCACTTTCTGCCATTTAGCATCAAGCTAATGGTAAAGTAGCCACTAATTACTTTGGACAGGCCAATCCACATCAAAGCAAAGCGTATTTTCAAATATAAATGAGGTCTGGGCTTTTCGGAATAGAATCCACGAACGGAGATGCTAACTCTTTTAGCGGTGAAAAAAACCCCACATGTGATGCAACTGCACTGCAATGACACCCTCTGATTCGTTCGCTGTGTCACAGGAAGAGAGGCCCTGGCTTCCTATTAGGCAGGGACGAGGACCGCGAGTTGACAACGTGCCCCGACAGCCAAAGATATTTGCCTTGCCGTCAGTCAACAGGGCGTCCGTGGGTGGTACCCAATCAGCTCTGACCTGATTCTCCTCAACTCCCAACCCCCCTCCCCCCATCCCCACCCCACTCCCTGAAGAGGAGGAGGAGGAGGAACCACCTACGCCTTTTTGGATACCCGCCGGCACTTTTTGATAAGGAGGGCGTGTGTTGTGCTCACACTTCTGTTTTGGTAGTGTGTGTGTGGGGGGGGGGGGGGATACCTATTTGGGGAAGGGATTGGAGATTGCACCAGCATGAAACCAATATGCACACACACACACACACACACACACACACACAGACACAGACACACACACACACACACACACACACTCACGCACACACATACACACACACACTCACGCACACAGACAAACACACACACACACACAGACACATACACACACACACACACACACACACACACACACAGACACAGACACACACACACACACACACACTCACGCACACACATACACACACACACTCACGCACACAGACAAACACACACACACACACAGACACATACACACTCATACACACAGACACAGACAAACACACACACACACACACACACACACACACACATACACACACACACACACACACACACACACATACACACACACATTCACACAGCACACTCAGCAGGAGGGCACCAGTAAATAAAACATTATTGCGCATCTTGCTAGTCACATGGGTCAGTTATGGGGGGGGGGGAGTAGAGATGAATAAACAGGCGATACAGGAATAAGCAGGAGGAAAGAGTGGAGAAATGGAAGAGGGGGAGTGGAGGAGGGCAGGAGAGGAAGAGAGGAGGAGTGGAGAAGGAGGAGAGGGGAGGAGAGGAGAAGGGGAGGGCCACTGAGAACCTGGGGAGCCGCGCTCGTTACAGAGCTACTTTGGGAACTTCTCCCAGCATAGAGCAGGGGGGTTGAGATGGAGTGATAGGGGGATTGGGTGTGCTGAGAGAGAGAGAGAGAGTGATGGAGAGAGTGATGGAGAGAAGAGAGAAAGAGGATGAGGAGGAGGACAGGTTCCAAAACTTCTTTCTTTGAGGCAAATGAAGGAAAAAGCAGGAGGGCTTTGATACAGCAGAACAGAGGCAGAAAAAAGTATGGAGGAGAAGCGAAAAAAAATCCCACTCATATCATCCCCCACGCACACGCACACACACACACACACACACACACACACACACACACACACACACTGTTTTTTTTCTCTGTGAAGAGAACCAAATTGAATGGAATCGAATTAGCTCAATGGAGCTCCAAACTCCACGCCTTCAAAGGGCGTATGTCGGGTGGAGGCCCGTGTGCGTGCTCCGGTGTTCCGTCTCCGTCTCCCTCTCAGTGGGGTGGAGCCTCTCTGCCTCCCACCCGCCTCTCTCCCAGCTGCTACCTGCCGCGCACACAACGTGGGCCACCAGAAATATTCGAAAAAACTATCTCCTAACCCTCTATCTTCCGTTTATTTTTCTCTTTTCTCTCCTTTTCCGACCCCGTTTTTTCCCAGACTTTAGTCATGGCTGCTTTTTCATCGGCGTTTCAGCAGGGTGTGGGGGGGGGGGGGTAAAGAAACGTCCTCGCTCGAGCTTGCGCTCGCTCGGCTGGGGGTGGAGGCTCCAGCTTTCGCGTCCTTCCAAGTCTCTTATCAGACGAGCGTTCGCTAGCGCTGCGCCACGCCGCGCGAGCGCTAATGCCAGATAGCCAGGCGCGGCTCAGCTTGATGGTCCCGGGCCCTGCCCAGCCGGCTGTGCACACACACACACACACACACACACACACGCCTGTCTGTGAGCTCTTTGTTCTTGTGAGGTCGTAATCAGTCTCTCTCTCTCTCTCTTTTTTTCCATGCCCCCGCCATCATGTCTAAGGTCACCCAGCGAACAGCGAGGACTCCAGCAGTCTGATCCCGACACAGAGGTTTAGTCTGGGGCAGAACTGGCCCCTGATCTCCACATAAAGGGGCGACAGTGGGTCGATCGTTATCCGGGATGCTCTCAAGGTGAACCTGATTCTCTCTCATGACCTTCATTGGTCATGTTGGAGGTCAGGGCTTATGGCTCAGTGAGAAAATGTCTCTGTGTGTGTGTGTGTACGTGTGGGGTGGTGTGTGTGTGTGTGGGGGGGGGGGGGCACACCACATGTCCAGCCTTCAGCTCTCCCTCACAAAGCCCACAAGCTACAACATTTTTCAAAAGTATTTTGCAGAGAGTATGCACAGTAACTGCCAATACTGCCTTTGTTATGGCTTAGAGGGGTGAGATGCTATCACAATCAATGGAAAACTAAAGAACGTAAGTCTTTAATGATGACTTATGATTTATATTCTGATTGAGCATACATATTTCAGCTAATGCAGTCATGAGCATAAATGTATAAACATCGCTTGCTCTGCAGTGTTCAGTCGACCTGTTTCAGTCGTGAAAAGCACCCCGCTGAAACAGAAAGAAACACTCAGTTCAGGCCAGGTCTCATAAAAATCTCAACTACAGAAGGGAATGAAGGAACATTAATGTACACTATTTTGACAGAAGAATTGGAATGTCTGCCATTACACCCACGAGAACTTCAAAGACGTCTCCCTCTGAATACATACAGGTATTACTATGCAGTTGGTCCTCTCTTTGCAGTTATAAGATCTTCCACTCTTTTGGGAAGGATTTCTCCAAGATTATAGAATATCTGCAATTTTTTGCCCATTCATCCAGAAGAGCATTTGTGAGGTCAGGCACTGATGTTGGACAAGAAGGCCTTGATCCTCTTCTACAGTAGTTCATCCCAAAGGTGTTTGATGGTACAGAGAAAGCTGCTCTTTGTGGGGAAGTGTAGTATTAGACCACCCCTCACCCTCCGTCCTCTGAAGTCTGACCCTCTCTTCCGAGGTAACAGTTCCTCCAGAGAGGCTCTTTGATAAGAAATGATAAAGGTCCGCACACTGATAGAAGCTCCCAAACGTTTATTTAGCACAACGTTTCGGACCCAGGTCCTTCATCGAGGTGCAACTTGTGCAATGTTGTGCTAAATAAACGCTCGGGAGCTTCTATCGGTGTGCGGACCTTTATCATATCTTTTCACTTCTTTTTGGTCCAGCACCTGTACTACTGAGATGTGCGCGTGTTCTCTTGCTTTAGGTTCTCTGATAACCCATGTGGCCCAGAGAGGGTCAGACGAGACAGCTTCAGTCTGCCACCATCAGCACCCTGGCGTGCCACTATGCAGGCAGAGACAAGGTGAGAGGAACGCAAACTCTCAAGACAGCATCAGGATTAACACTGCATTTGCACGACGACTTCAGATGCATTTGAAATGCACCTATTTTAAATGTGAAA
>NC_085006.1:17324767-17342267 GCF_963854185.1 Sardina pilchardus | reverse complement strand
CTGAACAAAAGGAGGATGGAGGAAGGCTGAAAGAGGGCCCTTTGAGAGCTTCTTTTTGTTCTCTGTCAGAGGGCTCATTTAAGGTTCTTTGTGGATAGTGTTTCTGTTTCATCCCTCTTTTTAAAAAGTTTGTGAAGAATCGAAAGCGTGTCAGACTTTGCTTTCTTTGACAAGCTGCAGCGTGATATGATATAACACTCTGATGCAATTTTTTGGAAAACATTCTTGTTTTGTTTTGGTTTTTTTTCAAAGGGAGATTGCAAGGTGTGAAGTGTTAGTCTGTTCAACCACCTGCTTCTTATCAAAGCTCTGCCTACACACACACAATAAAAGTCTCGAAAAGAATGGGGAGGGTGGGGGTGAGGGTGGTGGAGGGAGGGTGGTGTTGCTCCACTCCTGCTCTCTATTTTGCACTCTCTCTCTCTCTCTCTCACTCACTCACTCACTCACTCACTCACTCTCTTTTTGTCTATTGTAAATGTCCTTGTCCATTTCTTGTTTCTCTGTTTCTTTCTTTTGTTACCTTTCTCTCTCGATTCTCTGACTTGCACCATTTCTGCTTCCCTCTCCTGCTTTCTCTCTATCTGTCTTCTCTCTCTCTCTCTCTCTCTCTCTGTCTCTCGCCGCCTCTCTGATTCCAGATTGTTCCTGGAGGTTGTTGTGGAAACCACCGCAGGACTCTGCGTCCGCTGTCTCTTCCTCGGTCACAAAGGCGGCCCGGGTCTCGCGCTCCAACGGGCAGCCGAGGCGGGCTGGAATTCCCAAGGCTCCTATTTCAGAGCCAGCTCCTTTATGTGTAGCTCGCCCGACGGAGGAAAAAAAATGGGTGGGTGGGTGGAGGGTGGATGGTGGGGGTGTGGGCTGGTGTGTGTGTGTGTGTGTGTGTGTGTGTGTGTGTGCTCAGGGAAACATACAGTGGATTGGTGAGTAAAGGTCATTTGTGTCCTGGGAGTTTGCTCCATACGCTCCAGTGCCGCCACTCTCAATCCCAGGCCATAGCATTAGTCACACCCTGGACCGGGCGAAAATCCTCCACACACAAAAGAACGAGGGAGAGAAAAAACAACACGAAAAATAATACATCGCTCACACATGCACCGAAGGAGGAGTGCGAGGCCGTCTTTGAGGGACTCAAATGACTCATCTGAAGTGAGAAAAGGAATGGATAGATGGAGGGAAGGGAAAGGGGGGAAGGAAAGAAGGAAAGAATAAAGGAAGGAAGGAGGGAGGAGTGCGCATTACTTCTGCTCTGTGAACCTTGCGCTCGAGCCAAGTGTGTCGCCAGACTGATCCCCCCGGTGTGGAGCGAACGCGGCGTTAGTTAGTTCCCGATGTGTATCCATTAACAAAGAGGAGGAGCGCTGACTCCATAATGAGAGCCTGTAGAGCCTACGTGACTCTGCCTGACCTGAGAGGGGAAAAAAGGAACATATCCGCGCTCTCTCCCTCACCGTGCCTCTCCAAACGGCAGTTTTTAGCATTTCATCTTTTTTTTTTAATATATATATATATATATATCTGCGAGTCAGTGCGGGAGATATTTTTTGATATCTTTCTATTTAATTGCCCCCCCTTGCTGGGAGGACCAAAGTTGTTTTTATGTGGGAGAAAAAGTGGGACGTTTTTAAATTCCCCAATATTTTTATGAAGGCAAATAAAGGACAGAGAACCACCTGATGAGGCTTGAAATTGACTTTTTTACGTTTTCCCTTTGTCACCTCACCTCTAAATTTACGGCGAGTGTCACATAGCCCCAATAGGGAGGGAGTAATTTCACAGAGGTCAGTGTTCCCGTACCGCTCGAAACGCTGGCATAAAAATCACTAGTGTTAAATAGAATCCTGTGCTTGGGAGCCGTAATCCTATTAGCCGGGCACAGAAATATTAGCTCATGCAAAAGACTTAGGGAACACCTCTCGGATTTGGCGCTCCTAAAATCCCCCCAAAATCCAATCCAAGAACCCAAGTCTCCCCCGGAGAAAGGACCGAACTGTCATGGGTGGGACTTTTGAGTCCCGCGGGAGGCCGTCTGTGTCCTTCCCAACGCCGGCAAGGTCGAGCATTATCCTCTGGCGGGAACGCAATCATTAAATCTGAAGATTAGAGTTCAGACTTGGATGGGCACAAGCTATTCAACAATGTTTTCTTTCTTTCTTTCTTTCCTTCTTTCTTTCCTTTCCTTCTTTCCTTTCCTTCTCCCCTTGCCCCTGGATCAACTCACTCACTTCTTTTTTCTGCCTCTCCGCTTGCTCTTCTCTGCGCTACACGTCTGTATAGAGTTGTGCAGTTCGTCTAAATGAGCGCAACCAAGGTCATCCAGTTGCCCGATTAATTCCCAAAAGTGGAAAATACTTTTCCGCACAGAACCGATATCCGCGCTAATAAGCCCCCGCGACGCTGGAGCGGAATATCATTACTGTGACTGACATCCAAAAACTACTTGAGTGGCTCTTGATTTGTTTACATTTGAAGGTAAAAAAAAAAGACCACACACGCACACACTCAGACACACACACACACACGTCAGTAAAAAAAAAAAAAAACTTTAAGTTGCCCTTGAAGAGGCTCAATTGGAAATTCCTCCCACTGCGTATCTTAATTACCGGGCCGCTGTGCGCTGTGTTGTGAGGGCAGACTTCGGCGCAGCGCCGCGAGGCCCCCCCCCTGCATTAGCCGCCGCAGGGCCACCTCGTCCACGGCGAGCGTGCGCACAAAAGGTCAGCAAAGATTAAATATTTGAAAGCCCTTTCCTCATTACCAGTCAATTATGCAGGGCCACTCCGCCTGCATACCCGCCGTACCCGCCGTTTGCGCTCGCTGAAGTAACGTGAACAAATCCCCAGTGACCTACCCCAACAAAACTGGCAAAGACAGAGGGGCGGAAAAAAAAAAAAAAAACAAGCCAAAAAAAAAAATGCCCCACAAAAGCCACAGCCAACTGAGACGGGTCAGCGACCCCCATTTGCAATGTTTCTCTGCTTTCACACAACACATTAAGCAAAGGAAATTGGGCAAACTGCATTGAGATGCTATCAGCTGTTTTGCAATGCGAGGCCTTCCCATACAACGGTGCAGCCGTCCCCGCTAACACCCGAGTGGTCACAGCCATTCTTCCTGGAAAGCTCCGGCCATTCTCATACCGTATCCCAACAATCACAGCCCTCGGCAACCCGCTAATACTGTAAAACAAACAAGCGTCCCACGGGTCATGTCCGACTCATTTGTCACAGTCCGCGGGCAGAAAGATGAGCTTACTACGGTCATTAGACGCCCAGAAAAGGGGGAACAATGTGGCTCTGGAGGGGGGCACGAAAACACAGCAGAGCGAGCTGAACCTCATACAGTGGCCGTGAGGAAACGTTACAAGGCCTCACACACTTGTGTGATCCTACCTCAAGTGCCCGTGTTAGGCACAGCCAGCGAGTGCAAGAGCAAGAGTGTGTGTGTGTGTGTGTGAGAGAGAGAGAGAGAGAGAGCTGACAAGAGGAGAGTAAATGAACAGAGGAGAGCACTGAGAGTTAGAGAGAAAGAGCGAAAGAGAGTGGGGAAAAAAAACAACATGACATAATGATGCTGGACGGAAAAGTGACGTGACAAAAGAGAGTGTGGGGGGAGGGGGGAGGGGGGGTTGTCGAGGGGGCAGAGAGGGGCAGAGGGGTGCTTGTGCTTCCTTGCCGGAGTCCTGAATGCCGAGTGTTTGCTCTCTTGTCAGGCGGAATAATGGCGACCTGTTTGCTGAAAGGCAGAGCGCGAGAGCGGGCTGAAAGGGCGAGGCCCTCCGGGGCCCGTGGCCTCCATGCTAATGGCTCCGGGGCCTTGTCTGCCTGTTGTTTCAGGACGCTCTCCAATGGCTTCATTGGGGGGGGGGGAGCGAGTCGTGTTTGAACGGGCATTACATGGTTGTAGCGTTTTTGTGGGACTACCAATGGTAATCCGTATAGCGTCCACCCCCAACTCAAGAAAGTTTTTTCTGTGTGTATGTCTGTGAATTGTTTTCTTTGCTAGCAATGCCTCCATCCACGCCCCCCCCCCCCCCCCCCCCCCACCCCCCACCTTACCTCCCTTCCTTCAGAAAAAAAGAGCAAATCTTTAAAGCCTCAAGCATCTTCAATTCACCGAGGTGAAAGTCTTCCTTGAGAAATTGGCATTTAAAGGAGTAAGAAAGAAAACATGTCCTAGTTTCTTCACCTCACAGTGTGTGCAAGCATATATAAGCGTGAGGAAGTTTAGCTTAGTGCTCTCTCTCCCTCTCTCTCTCTCTCTCTCTCTCTCTCTCTCTCTCTCTCTCTCAGGCAGTAAGGAATGAAAATGCTCCTCACGTGCCTGAACAATTTAAATCTCAGGCTTGCAAACATTCTGACCAGGAAGATTACTCTGGTAGACAATGCTGGAGTTTGGGGGGAAATGATGCACACTTGCCCCCAGGGCCAGGCAATTGGATAATGAATGTGCCTGTTGACGGCATACTGTACATACAGTACAGTACAGTACATAATCTGGTCTGCCGCCAAGTCCAATTTGCTTACGTTGACTAGGATTTGAAGGACAATACACTGTATACATTCTCCTCATCTCCTGAGAAATAAGCCTGAGCTATAGGGAACGCAAGACAGCGGGGGGCCTGCAACTTGGGACGTGTCATGTTACGACATTCAACGTTTTTTTATCACAGACAAGCTCTTAACTTGACTGGAGGAAAAGAAGACACGTGTTTTGTTTTTCCAGGAGCAAAGTGCTCCAGTCAGTCACTGTAGAGCCAGACGGCCCTAACACCTTGGCGAGCCACCTGTCTATCACGAGCCCCCACCAGACACTTATCCCGGCCGTCAGTGAGGGATTACATGTGTTTTTTTATAGACTGGCCCCGCGTGTGGAGTCTCGCTCTGTTTGCTCGGCTAACACAATGCTGCCAACGCTGGCCCCACTAAGAGAGACTGAGAGGGCAATTCACCTCTCTTAGTTCCCAGGTCATTCCCCTGGGACCTCTTCAACCATTAATCTCCAGCAGTTCAGCCTTTCTCTAACTCTCTCTCACTCTCCCTCCCTCCCTCTCTCTCTCTCGCTCTCTCTCTCTCTCTCTCTATCCCTTTCTCTCTCTCTTTCCCCTCTTTTCCCTCCACTAACGGCCTCATGTCCTGCCGAGCCGGGTGGTCAGGGGGCTCCCCATCGATAGCGAAAGGGCCATAACCAGCTCACATTCCTGAGGCTGCAGTGGACGCAAGGCAGGGGTGAGGGGGAGGTCAGTAAAGACACACTCCCTGCCCTGGCAATAAACGACTTCTCACATAGAGCAAAGAAAAAAACACCTACAACCATCACGGGCCAGTGGGAGAGAGCAAGCACAAGCACAGGTCTTGACATTATGGGTGTAAAGAGTTTAATGGAACTCTCAATTAGCGTGAATGAGACCTGAGCGGGGTGTAATTAGCAATACATCATAACGATCATGGCTGACATTACGCTTTAGTTTTAGTGGTGTAAGTTCAATTTAGGAATCCAAAGCTTTCTTTCGCCAGTGACTGCCCTGTTAAACGTCCTGTTTAGCATTTCTGAAAGTTTCCCTATCAAAGCACTAAAACACTAAAATAGGATTATGGTAATTTAGCTATCTATAGCATTCAGACTTTGTCAAATCTGACAGTAATCACTATGGTGACTGTTGAGTGCATGTACCATTCAACACCTACGAATCATGGTCACTGGAGCTCTGCATGCAAATCTAACACTCAAGGAGCGCCGAGAAGACACTGAGACTGATGGAAACCTCGAGCTACAAAAGGCCGGGCAGCCGAGTCGTGGCGCGTTTCAAACCCCTGACCTTTTCAACAGAACTCAGTCAGGCACACCGAGTGCCCTTTTCTCGACGAAACCGCCCTCTGCTTTTTAGACAGCGACTTACGCCCCACTGGAGGTAATGCGCCAACACCAACTCGGGTCTAATGAACCAAGCCAGAACTCAAGTCTTTGGCCGCAATCAGGGCAGTCTAGATTCTTCACTACTGGAAATCATTATTCTGACTTGACAGATGCAACATGTAATAAAACCAAAACGGATTAAAGGGTGATTTTCAGGCAATATAAAGGCTTACGTGAATTCCAGAGAGATTATGGAGGATAAGTCAAACAGCTGAATATCAAATTGGGGAGAGGATTTCTTTCCATGCCACGGTTTTGTTCTCACAACATATTTTTTCCCCCCAAGATGCCTGGCAATGAGTAACTCCATATTTCAGCCGCGTTGACTTACAGGCCAAGATCCGACAGATAAGTTAAGCTCCGTGACATGTGACATAGTGAGCCAACAGTTCATATTCAGGCCTGGGCAAAAACAAAAACAACCATGGAAAGGACGTGCACATCCCCTCCACTACATTACCAATTTCCAGGATGAGGATGCAACTCATCTCTCTCAGAAAAAAAAAGAATGTGTTTCCGATTTGTTTGTTTCTTTCTGATCTCTTTATAAGTACTCTAGGAAGAGCATTGCATTTAAACAGATAGAGGTCTAAGAAATGAAACCACCCTCGGGTCATTTTGAGAGAGTTAAGCCATAAAATGGCCACCACAGAGATGCTAGGGAAAAAAACAAACAAAACAAAAACCACGCAACGCAGCTTTTGAATTCAAAGGCGCCACGCAAAGCCATCTAAATTACAAACGGTAAATGGCAAACATCGCCCCATGCTGTTAAAAGCATTTCTCTTCTTTCCCCCTCAGCGCTGTGTTTAGACCAATAAAAGACTCAGGGAGCCTGTGACTGATTTACAGAGAGCACTGGGGCTGCATTTCCAGACACTGCCAGTCTGCAGTTCTCCGTGCGGCGCGTGACGGCTCTTTCCAGCGCTGCAACCTGAGCATACCGCTCTCCTTTTAGTCGCTTGTAAAACATGTTTTCTGGACTACCTGTAACAACTGGGGGGGGGGGCTCTAAAAAAAGGCAGAGGAATGTAGAATCTTTTTCTAAACATACACCTCACACACACACACACCACGACTTACAATGATGAATAGCTGCCAGGCATACGTAGGCATACCGTCTTCACTTTCTTTTCTGACAGGTTTATTTTTGTGGAAAGCGTTTCAAAAAATGAAATGGACTCGTACTGTAAGCCAGGTGTTTGTAACTACACACAACCTGAGCTCAAATGCACGCGGATAGCGATTTCCAACCTGAAGCTATATTCAGTCACCAGCTCTGCCTCTCAGAGACGGCAGTCTGTGATGAGACATATTTGCATTGCATAAGAGCCCTTAATGCCTGAATGTCTTCAGGCACGCTTCCTCCGCAACCGTCCCAGACGTCTAACAGATCTTTTCAGCAAGGGGAAAGAGATCTCCGCCCCGGCCAGCGACAGCACTGACACATAGATGACATGGCTGCTGCAGGGTGGGAGTGGGCGGTGTGTGTGTGTGTGTGTGTGTGTGTGTGTGTGTGTGTGTGTGTGTGTGTGTGTGTGTGTGTGTGTGTGAGAGTGTGTGTGCGTGAGTGAGAGTGTGTGCGTCTGTGTGTGCATCTGTATGTGTGTGTGTTCATCTCTGTGTGCGTGTGTGTGTGTGTGTGTGTGTGAGTGTGTGTGTGTCTGTGTGTGTGTGTGTGTGTGTGTGTGTGTGTGTGTGTGTGTGTATGTGCGTGTATGTGTGTGCATCTGTGTGTGCATCTGTATGTGTGTGTGTTCATCTCTGTGTGTGTGTGTGTGTGTGTGTGTGTGTGTGTGTGTGTGTGTGTGTGTGTGTGTGTGTGTGTGTGTGTGTGTGTGTGTGTGTGTGTGTGTGTGTCTGTGTGTACGTGCGTGTGTGTGTGTGCATCTATGTGTGCATCTGTGTCTGTGTTCATCTGTGTGTGTGTGGAGGGTTGGTGGTGACGGCTCGTTTGGGGACCGCGGTGGTGGGGAATGGACCTGGCCCTCATCTGGCGCGATCCCGGCAGTCTGCATGGCTCAGGTGCCGGCTGGCAGCTGCACTCTTTCATCTGTTCCCTCGCTTCTCTCTTCATCTCTCCGCACCTCCTCTTTCCATTTCACTGCCAAACGGATTCCCACATCCTGCCGATCGGGCCTGCCCTGGGGCGGCAACGGTGATGGGAAGAGAGAGAAAGAGTGTGTGCGTGTGTGTGTGTGTGTGTGTGTGTGTGTGTGTGTGTGTATGTGTGTGTGTGTGTGTGTGTGTATATGCATGCATGAGAGAGATACTGTAGAGAGAATGTGTGAATGTTTGAGTGAATATGTGTTAGAATGTGTGTGTGTGTGTGTCTGTGTGTGTGTGTGTGTGTGTGTGTGTGTGTGTGTGTGTGTGTGTGTAAGAGACAGAAAGAAAGACGGTGAAAGACGTCCGTCCGCAGGCAACGTTTCTCAGACGTCTATCTCGCAGGGGGATGAACAGGGAGCGTGAACGGCACATCTCTCTCCAGCCAAACCGCACACCTCTCCCCCGAAACACACACGGACACACACGCACGTCCGTCTCCCACCCTCCCAGCAGCAGCAGCAGCAGCAGCACCTCTCCCCCGAAACACACACATACACACACACACGCACATCTCCCAACCTCCCAGCAGCAGCGGCCGCAGCAGCAGACGCCCGAGCAGCCACAGCTGCAGCCCGAACCCTCCGCATCGCATGAGAGAAGGGGACGTTCCCACAGGGGCTTCTCACACTCTTATCTCCACACCTACAATCTGGCATTCCTCCTCTGAACCACCATAGGAGCGTACAGAAGTAGTGTTAACATGCGATGTAAAACATGCATGGCACCTTGATGTTGTGAAAGGGGCTGTGCATAGGCATACAGAAGCCGTTCTCGAAAACAACAGCCTTCAGGGCCGCTCTCAGCGTAAAAGGTGCTATCTGAGAATCGAGTGGCATTAACCAGCGTGAGTGTGCAGAGCTGAGGCCGTGTGCACAGACTGCTCTTTTCAAAGCCTTATGGATGTCGACGCGGGTTGCGCTCGGTATACGGTTGGGGTTTTCCTTTCAACCTTGAAAAAGCTATATCGGAAAGGTGTCAAGAAACGCTTCCACGGACTCCTGCACATAAACAACCCTGAAGTTTGTAGTCAGTAATTCAATTAGGTCCACAAAGAAAAGCCCCACCGTGCACCTATACACCCTTAACAATCAGAGGCTAGCATGAAAGAGCAATCGATAGGGTCCAGGCTTGGTTATTACATCTGCCATACAGCCTCATCCGGTGCGGCAGCGCTGGACTGTGGCATTTTAGTAATCGTCTTGAAAACATATGCGCAAGTCAATAATATCTTCAAAGCACCTGGAGGAGTCCCTTTTAATGAGGTGTGAGAAGGCCGAGCGGCAGAGGAACCAATGAGATTAGCGCTGTGTTATTAAATACACTCTGTCAGGTCAGTGAGCCAGCACTGATGGAATTTAGCACGGTGGACACTGGGCTTAAGTATAGAATACCGACGGCATCTCTCAGGGTATGTGTGGGAAATCGGTGTGTAGACACTTCTATAAAAAAAAGATAGAAGACGAAGAAAAAAAGATAGAAAAAACATGAGAGAGAGAAAGACAGAGAGAGAGAGAGAGAGAGAGAGAGAGAGAGAGAGAGAGAGAAGAGAGAGACACACGGCTCAAAGAGGAGCCTGAACAAAGAGCAGTGAGCTTTTCGTTCACTGCAGGGACAGAATGTCAAAAAACAGAGGATTACTTAAAAGGAGCTGCCTGAGGCAATCAACAGATTATTTGTATTCATCTGTTAATTCAGTTTAGTAATCAACCCCCCGCCACTCCAGTCAGGGAAATGAGACAGCGGCACAGGAAATGCATTATGTACTGTTTAGAGCCACTGTCACGAGGTGTGTGTGTGTCTGTCTGCCTCTGACTGTGTGTCTGAGGATGTGTGTGAGGTGCAATTGTGTGCTGGTTATTGTATATTGTACATATGTGTGCTACTGTGTGTGTGTGTGTGTGTGTGTGTGTGTGTGTGTGTGTGTGTGTGTGTATGTTTGTGTTAGTAAGAGCCTACGTCTGTGCGTGTGTGTGGGGGTAGTGTGATATAGTCTGGTGAATTGTGTGTGTGTGTGTGTGTGTGTGTGTGTGTGTGTGTGTGTGTGTGTGTGCGTGTGAGTGTGTGTGTGTATGTTTGTGTTTGTAAGAGCTTACGTCTGTGCGTGTGTGGGGGGGTAGTGTGATATAGTCTGGTGAATTTTGTGCGTGTGTGTGTGCCTGTGTGTGTGTGTTTGTGTGTGTGTGTGTGTGTGTGTGTGGGAGGCCGATCTCCTGTCAGACTCCAGTCACGACACCAGGGCCCCCGCGGGAGATCACTACCAAACTGCAGCTTTACTTGAGCTGTCAGCGCCTCCTCACAAAGAGCATGGGAGAGGAGAGGAGAGGAGAGGAGAGGAGAAGAGAAGAAAGAGAGGGGAAGAGAGGAGAAAGAGAGGGGAGAGAGGAGAAAGAGAAGGCATCTCTGAGAAACCAGGGAGGAGAGGAGAGGACAGAGTGGAGAGGAGAAGAGAGGGGAGAGAGGAGATGAGAAAGAGAAGGCAGAAAGGAGAAACCAGGAAGGAGAGGACAGAGGGGAGGAGATGAGAGGAGAAGAGAGGGGAGATGAGTAAGAGAAGGCAGACAGGAGAAACCAGGGAGGAGAAGAAAGGACAGAGGGGAGAGGAGAAGAGGGGCAGGTTGATACCACGTAGGACCCAGGAAAAACCAGGGAAGAGAGGAGCAGGCAGAGATGGGAAACGAAAGAGAGAGAAGAGAGAAAAGAGAGGATATGAGGGGAGGGAGAGAGGACGAGAGGAGAAGGAGACAGCGAGGACGGAAGGGAAGTGAGGATTCGCCACAGAACATCAGCAGCCAGGATGCATTAGGCAGGGTGGATTACTGAGCCACTGGGCATTTCCTCCTCTGTTGACTCAGAAAATGTCAGGGCGGACTCTCCGCCACTTAAGATCTCTCCGCCCGAATATATCGATCCCCAACACATGACTCCACCTGGTTCTTATGCCAGCGGCGTCCCTGAATTCCGCCTCAGAATACCCTCTGGCGGATTTTCTCAGCGGAGCGACCGTGCCCTTGGAAAAGCCCTCTTTTTTTTCCCTGTCTGAGAGTTGGTTGCCTTTCACTTTAATCTATGGGAAGCCAATGGAATGTGTGCTCAAGCTAACCACTGCTACAACGAGCCTGAAACAACGGCGGGTTCTGCTACAGCAACATCCTAAGGGAACGGATGACGACACACGTCATGATCCGCGGCAGACAAGCCCGGGCCTGGAATCTCCACCGTCTTGGGAATGTCTTCGCTGTTGTGTGAACCCTTTTTTTTACTCCGGTACGACTCCGAGCTACAGGAACAAAAAAAAAAGCCAAGGCAATTGAGTGACGGGCATGTTAGCAGCGACGTGGCAGCAACTTCTACATTATGCAGGACTGAATGGATGTCTTTGCTTGTGCCGTAGTGGTCATACACCAAGACGAGAAGTAAATTCAGACTAAGCAAAATCGCTCAAGAAGAAAATGATTGTAGTCTCTGAATTATTTGTAGACGGCTAAGAATTCTCTGGGCTAGACTTTTTATCAGAGCCGGAGAGAGAGGCTCTGAGAGAGAGCGGTGCAGTGAGACACGTCTGGTTCAACTTTATTTACCTGGGCCTGCACACAATGAGGCCTTCACAGCGGGACGGATTGAATTGCAAGCACCGGGATAATGGGCTGGCCGGGCCCTGGGGACATGTTGAGCCAAGGGTAGCCCCCCCCCCCCCCCCCTCCCCTCTCCGCTCCCCCGAGTCACCTCTCCATGTCCCCAAAACAGGACAGTCCATCCTGGATGGCGTCCAGGAATCGGATTTTTTCCTCCCTCCCTTCCTTCTTCCTCTTTTATCCTTTCTTTCCTCTCGTATTTTTTTTCCCCTCTTCATTTCTTTTTGGCAGCTTGCAGTGGGTTCTCAATCCCCCAACACGGCCCCGCTGTCTGGAGGCGCGTGGGGTCTAACAGAGTAAGAGATAAGCTTGACAAGGCAGCAAGCGATAGTTGCTCCAGTGTGACCTGCCTTCAGATCCTCTGAGATCCAGCTATGCTTTCATATACAGAGCAAGAGAGAGAGCTGGAGAGAGAGAGAGAGAGAGAGAGAGAGAGAGAGAGAGAGAGATAGAGAGGGGGAAAGAGAGAGAGAGAGAGAGAAAGAGAGAGGGGGGGGAGTCACCAGGAACAAAAGTGCTTTGCCACACACTTATCTGTAGGATCCAGTAATGCACAGGCTCAATCGAAATGAGACAGCTGTGAGAAGATGCCGTATACAGTAGGTTTTGGAGTAAAAAGACAGTATTTGGGAATAAAATGGAAGGCTTGGTTGAAGCAGACAACTGTGACTGGGGATAATTGCCAACTAAGTTGGCATAGGACCTACTGATAAGTGGCCCTGTATATCGCTGACATTGTCACAGGCATTGCTGCTGACATATAATGTCTAACTGGCCATTATCTCCCTACAGAATCCAGTGCCTGTATCCTAAACGACCTTGTAGCCCGATATCCTTGAGAATATTCTAGAGAATGTTTAGTGTTCGTGATGCATTTGCTTGACCAATGGATGTTGTGAATGCTCCATATGAATGCTACAGTCCACGATTCAACCAACATGCTGAGCAACGTCCCTGTACATACAGTATGATAAAAGACCTACCAAACTAGAAAAACTGTAGCACTCGCCTAATCCTATAAGCAACCAAAAACAGACTACAGTATGTCACATACTGTAGCTCTCGATGTATTGTTGACTCTCAAGGTCCTTACCTTTAACCTTCATAATCTCTAAAAGGTTAGAGCAAATCATTGCATATACATTAAAAAAAGGTAACAACGTCTGTCTTCCGTGAGGGCCTCGAGGGCCTGTTGGTTTTCAAACCTCAGACGCCGGCTTTTGCATGACATCCTGTAATTGTGAGATACGGGCATTTAATGTACTAATGTTAGTGGTGCTCTCCGATATCCGCTACAGAAATATAAATGGAGCATGAGCTATAATCCCACGTTATCGCCCGCTGCATCAGTGTGCTTCACACTTCATCGCCCTCACGCTAATGATTATGCGCCAGAGTAGCAATAAAAGCCAAGCAGATGTGAGCCGAGAGGTGCGCTACTCTTTACAGCACTGTCCCCATAAAAGCAGACATGCCCCGCCAACCGCCCCAGAAAAAAAGAATGAAAAGAAAGGCGGAAAGAGAGAGAGAGGGAGAGAGGGAGAGAGCGAGTGAGAAAAGAAATCAGCAACTTGCAGCTGCTACCTGAGCACAGAGCCTCTAATCAGGGCCCAGATGTTTTTATACGAATGCTTTTCCCATGTGTCAAAATCACCACCTTAAACACCAGCCGTTTTATCTGGGACGGCGAAGACAGAAGTAACATTGGGGGGGGGGGACTGGGGAGGGTGTAAAGATGTGCCTACTAACTTCCTTGCTTCCTTCAAGAGGAGAGGAGCCTGGTGAAAGCGCACTCGCCCCAGGTAATTACGGCACCTCCTGTGACTGTAATTAGGCCTGCCCTTGGCGGTGCGAGTCATTTTCGCGCACTGGTGTACAAGCAAGCAAGCAAGCAAGCGAGGATGGAATAAGGATGCTCTGTCCTCAAGCACCCGGCCTAAAGGTAGTCATTTTATTAATGATGGGATGTGGAACTCATACACACACAGACATAAACACACACACATACAGTACACACACACACACCCTCACACACAGACGTGGCAGTGTTGTTGAAGGGTGTAATATGCTGATGTGCGTATTCCCAGCATCCCGCAGAGAAACGATTACTCTTTCAGAGAAACAGGATTAGGTTCCGAGACACGCAGGAATCCCTCGTTCCCCCCTGACCTCCTGCTTTTGCGTGTGAGCACTTGTCTTCCAGCTTCTTCTTCTATCTTTCTCTCTCTCTCTCTCTCTCTCTCTCTCTCTCTCTGTCTCTCTCTCTCCCCGAGAGCTGCTCCACGCCACCGGGGTGAAACGCAATCTCTGCTCGAGCGCGATCGGCAGCGGGGGTGGAGGAAGATGAGGATGTGGCGGTGGAGGTGATGGAGTTGGCGTCGTCGGCAGGATAGGGAGGCCAGGGGGGGGGTGAGGGGGTAGAAAATTAGATGAGTTGAACATGTGCCCGCGCTGTCGCCAGTGATTAGCGGTGATCACAGGCAACGGTGGTGCCAGGGTAGCACAGCTCTGACGCTCCCTGGCACCAGCGAGCTCGCGGGCATCGGGAGAGCGTTGCATTCCAATTATCAGAGCTTAGCCCGGTTTCAAACTGCAGACGCCAAACAACAAGAGAAGTGATGGGCGGAGCACTTGAGTAAGCAAGTGAATGTGTGAGTGTGTGCGTGTGTGTGTGTGTGTGTATGTGTGTGTGTGTGTGTGTGTGTGTGTGTGTGTGCATGAGTGTGAGGGTTTCATGGGTTTACTTTAAAACAACAAAGCGATTGAGGTGATGCTGGGCTGTGTGGAAGCAGATACCAGAGATAAGTGAAGAGATGTAGGATATCTCTACAGTGCTTCATCAATAATCATAAAAGCATGCTTGCATGTGTGTGTGTGTGTGTGTGTGTGTGTGTGTCTGAGTCTGAGTCTGTGTCTGTGTCTATGTGTGTGTGTGTGCGTGTGTGTTGAGGAGTGATGGCGTGTTTTGGCATAACACAATAAAAAATGCTAGGCATTTGAATATGGGCAGATTAACATTGCCGATTAACACCTTGTCTTTCACTCAATGAAGCAGAACGCATTAGGAATGCCTAACCAGCTCCTCCTTAGTTTTGGGCTATAATACTAACCCCAAGGAATGCCATGGTGATGACATCCTATAATAAGGCTCTTCTTCACAGCACTGAAGCCGGAAGACTTCAGGAGAGTTTATGGAGACACTCATACAATCTTGATGTCTCTATTAAAACTTTAAATCTTCCAAAAGTGACAGATGAGGCAGATACGTAGGTGATTTCTAAAAAAAAAGAAGAGTGAAGAAAGAGGAAGGAGAATCTTCCGTTCCTAGTATCCGTCGGGCCCTTGAGCAGCGGCTGAGTGAGAGTGAGTGAGCGAACGAATGAGTGAGTGAGTAGGTGAGTGAGAGAGGAGAAGAGGGGAGAGGGGGGAGAAGAGGAGAGGAGGAGTGAGTAGGTGAGTGAGAGCGGAGGAGAGGAAAGAGGGGGAGGAGGGGAGGAGGAGTGATGGGGGAAAGAGGGGAGGCCAGGAATGAAAACAAAAGACCAGGGAGCAGAGATCTGTCAGTGGAACATCTCTGACACAGACTGACTGACTGACTGGATTAAAGGCTGGAGGCGGACTGGAACCTGGCTTCACAAACAATACTGCCAGGGAATGCTGGGGCGTGTGTGCGTGTGTGTGTGTGTGTGTGTGTGTGTGTGTGTGTGTGTGTGTGTGTGTGTGTGTGTATTAGTTTGAACATATGCAAGCTTACCCAAACACAAAGGAGAAGGTGCAGTATGTGTATACTTGGGTCTGTGTGTGTGTGTGTGTGTGTGTGTGTGTGTGTGTGTGTGTGTGTGTTGTTTGTGCAGAGGTAAGCTTACCCCCGAAGGTAGAGGAAGGGGGAGTGAGTGTGTTTGTTGATGGTTGTGTGTGGTCACTAGTCTGATTGTGTGCATATTCAGGTAAGTTCACCTGGAGACAAGTATGTGAGTGCTTGTGTGTGTGTGTGTGTGTGTGTGTGTGTCTGGGTGTGTGCTCTGTGCATGTATGTGTGTTCAAATAAGCTTGGCTGTAGGTCAAACTGAAACAAACATGGGAATGTGTGTTCATGTAAGAACAGTGCCAACTAACCAAACAAACAAATCCTCTCCGGAAAACTGCCGTCGTTACGGCAACTAAAAAAAAAAACACACCGAATTAAAATGACATTATCAGCTGTGTTTCCCTGCAATTATCGAAACGGCACCGGCGAGCGCACATTCCCTCCTGCAAACCGCGTGCCCCTGGAAGATAGTTTCCTTCCGCATCAAAGCAAAAGCCCCTAAAAAACTTCCCTTCCCTTCCTCCACCCGATAACCTCCATTCTGCTGCCTGACAAGCCTGACAAATAGAGTGGCAAATAACGCCTGCCCCCAGATTATGACCTCCGTCATCACCTTTAGCTGCGCTGATCCCTCCCCTAATGCTATTCTTCAGGGCCTGCCGGGGATTCTATTATCTCTGGCTACCAGAGGTGACGCTCAGAGGGAGAGGGAAAGAGAGGAGAGGAGAGGAGAGGAGGAGAGGAGGAGAGGAGGAGAGGAGAGGCCCAAAAATGGAAAGTGTCTTTTGCACCTCTGCACGTCGCCTTTCTAAAAACACAGCACTGAAAGACCGATGAGTGTCTTTTCATTTCCGAGAAAGGGCCTCTCCCACGGGGGTTAAGAGATGCGATTCATTATCCGGCCGACTGGCAAAATAGCTGTTGACTCTGGGCCAGACCCGGGCCTCTATCTGTCCTACAGTCGGCTACCGTTTCGATACACTCTTCGTCTCCTTACCTGAAAAAATCCTTCCAGAACGTTCCTCGGCTAGGGGCCAGTGGCCTCTAAGCCCTTGGGATGTCTCTATTAAACCTTACAACTTCCTCTCGTCAGCAGTAATCCACGTTCGGGATAACCTTATTACAGAATCTCTATTAAGAGATTTTTTTTTTCAATGCGGTGTCATTTATCTGGCTTTCAGACCCCCCACTCCCTGATCCCTCTGGTGACAACTGCTTCACGGCTCTCCCATACCACCCCCACTCCGCCACAAGCACACACACACACACACACACACACACACACACACACACACACACACTCCAATCCCTTCCACCCTCCCACCCCTGCTGACTGGATACCTTTCATTTCGGGGAAGCAATATCAACTCCTTTCTCCGACTGGCATTGATGGATTATCCCTAAAAAACATATTTGGCATCCAGCTCGACCTGAGAGGGTCAGAAGGTATTTTAATGCACAGTCTGAGTTTTTTTCCCCTGTCTCTGTCTATGTTTTTTTTTTTTTTTAACACAAAATTGCAGAGTGAGCTTTCATATTCCCTGGGTAGTATGAGTGGGATTATTCTACACATCTCAATGTTCATTTCAAAGACTCTCAGAAGATTAGTATTTTCCAACTCAATGGAGCTCATTATAGTAAGCTGAAATGTCCTATCTTGCTATCCGTACCTAAAAGGCAAATAAACACACTAACGCTATGATATGCAAACATTTTTGTCGGAGCGGTGCTAATGCTGGATTCCATCCATGCAAACATGACTGAGAAGCAGCTTAAGCTACGGTATGGGTACGTACGGCTCAAGGAAAGTTCCGGAACAAAATGTCTTTTTCATGCACAACTTGCCTGAGATGAAGACAAAAAAAATCTAAAGAAGTCTTGGAAGGCCACACTGAAGTATGCCAGGACATTTTTCCCCCCTCTAATTCCAACAACCTGACTACTCCCTGCGAATTACAATCACACAACACCTCGAAGGCAGGTGCGCCTCTGACAGGTAGAAAATAACAGCGGTCGGATGGGGCCTAATTTATTC
>NC_085006.1:17257267-17322267 GCF_963854185.1 Sardina pilchardus | reverse complement strand
TTCATGTTTGTGTGTGTGTGTGTGTGTGTGTGCCTGCATATGTTCATGTTTCTGTGTGTGTGTGTGTGTGTGTGTGTGTGTGTGTGTGTGTGTGTGTGTGCTACTGGGTTGTGTCTATGTATATTCCAAGCACAGAATATTTATATTTTATTTGTGTGGATTCACACAATGCTTCCATTTTGCCCAACTGAAAAATGACTAGAGTTCTTATCTACAACTGTAAAGTAAATAGTGTCCTGTGCCTGTATCCATATGTGTGTATGTGTGTATGTGTGTTTGTGTCTGTGTGTGTGTCTCTGTGTGTGTGTGTGTGTGTGTGTGTTTGATTATGCTTATCTGCACAGCATCCAGAGATAGGTGAAATCTTCCAGGGCTGCAAATTGGTATATCTGTTGAGTTCTTATCCATAACTGTGTGGTAGTAAGTGCGTGTGAATACAAACACATGTGTGTGTCCGTGTCTAGAGTATGTGCGTTCCAACCACCCAGACGAGGGCTTGCGTTCTAGAGAGGCACAAGGTAAGTGCTCAAATAATCCTCGCGATCTTATCACGGCAACGGCTTTGAATCCTCAAGCTCTTCGCCCCCCTTACTCTCTCTCCCTCTCCCTCTCTCTCCATCACTCTCTCCCTCTGTCTCCCTCTCTCGCCTTTCTCTCTCTCTCTCTCTCTCTCTCTCTCTCTCTCTCTCTCTCTCTCTCTCTCTCTCTCTCTCTCTCTCTCTCTCTCTCTATCTCCCCTCAGCTTCGTTCGTGCGCTCCCATATCCCCACATTTGCCATTCAGCGTCCATTTGTTTGAGACTAGCCTCTAGGAGACTGAACGTAATTCCTCGGTAACAACCTGCTGCGGGCCTGCTGCAAAACGCTTGAGTGACTTTGCGGCGCGACAAATTAATTTGTTGCCAAATTTTCACAAGTCGCACACTCGGTATGCGCCAAGCTGTTGACTCGAGGGAGATGAATATAATCCAATCAAGAATGTCACTGGGGGGAGAACAATGTTTTGGATCAGGCTCCAGAGAGCATCTCAATTTGTTTTCTCCAGCTTCAATAAGAAACAAGAGCCATGCAACATTTTTCTTGTTGTGACACAAAGACATATTCAACAACAAAATCCAAGTATCAGAAACTCTCCTAACTCTCCTACCACCAGGGAATGACACTGTCGAATGAAGATATCGCTTTAACAAGACCACATTGTGGAATGAGGGGTATCTCCTTAACAAAACACGGATAAAGACCTCAGATAAAAAAAAAAAACCTTAACAGGGAGCTTTCTCTTTCTCTTTCTCTTCCTCTTCCGTTCTGTTCCCAGATTCTCCTGTGTACAGATTGGCCTAATGATACAGAAACAGAAAGAAAGAAAGGGAGAGAAAAAGAGAGAGAGAGAGAGATAGAGAGAATTAGAGAGCGAGAGAGAGAATGAGAGAAAGATACCGCACAAGAGAGAAAGAAAAAGAGAGAGGGAGAGAGAGAGAGAGATAGAGAGAATTAGAGAGCGAGAGAGAGAATGAGAGAAAGATACCGCACGAGAGAGAAAGAGAGAGAGAGAGAGAGAGAACGGGAGAGACTGTAACATTGTACTCATTCTAATCCCACACTGGCTGGGCTTTGCTGCCGTTGTCACGCTGCCTATTCACTGCTCTTTTGGCAGCGGCCGCGCGGAGGGCCGAGAGGGGAGACTCTTCCCATGTGCACTTTGTGACCCGCCGCCGCTGCCTCGGCCCCCGCTCTCCCGACACTCTCATGAGCCCCCGACTGGAATCCCCGCCGCCTATTCACCGGCTGCGCTTTGCAGGACCGGCGGACATGAAAAGAGCTGTCCGGGCTCGTCCGACGATAAAAGGGGGGGGGGACACGTCCCTTGTTTCCCCCCGTCGTCATCCTCCTTAACTTCTAGCGGGCCCCCTCTGCTTCCCAGCACCTTCCGACGGAGGCTCGGTTTCGGCCTCGCGGGGTTACCTCTCCGACCCCCATCAGCTCAGCCGCCTGTGTCTATCCGTCAGTGTGTGTGTGTGTCTGCGGTGTGTGTGAGAGGAGATGCTGAGCCGTCACCGAGAGACCGAATGGCTCCCCTCAGAGATGCGCTTTGTGTTTCTCCAGGGCCGTGGAACAGCCGCGTATAAAAAAAAAGGCCACGTCACCGGGGGCACCCCCCTCGCTCGCCCGCCCGCCCGCCCGGCTTTCACTCACCGCCACCCGTCAGCGGCATCGTCATCGTCACGGCGCCGAGGCTATTCAAGCGCTCGCTCGGTTGCATACCTAAGGAGTGAGCGCCTTTAGAGTTTTGGTATTGGCCCGTGAGTGAACTACGGCAGACAGGAACAGATGGGGATGGAAAGACCCACCCACGAGGGCCGGGGGAGAGAACAGAGAAGCCGTTTGTGTAGCCGTGTTGGGGGCCATCTGAATACACACTGGGTTTTTTTTTTTTTTGCTTTTGAACGGACATAAACACACACAAACACACACACACACACACACACACACACACACACACACACACACACACACACACTGGATGCAAATACAGTCTAATTTACACCTCACACAACCACATCTACATGCACATAAACAAAACCACACACACAGACACACAACACACCCACCCACACACACACACACACACACCTGCACACATGCATACACACATTACAAAAACACACCCACACTGCAAATCTTTCTTAATACTAAGCCTCAGCTGTGTTTGAGAAAAGCAAAACAGCAATTACAAAAAAAAAGTTTCAAAGGAGGCCAGGACCTGCATGGATAATTAATAACTAACATACAAAACTCTGCTCTCCGCCTGCGCTCAGTATTGTAGCGCTCGTTTTCTCCCTCTCTCTCTATTGTGCCAGACAGTGAATCCGTAATGACAGGAGCGCTGAGAACATCATTACCAGCAGCTGCTTGGACCTTCTCCACTCCGGTCCTGCACACACGCCAATCACACGCGAACGCAGTAAAACAAGGACATGCCCCGAGGAAAATCAACAAAGTGTTTATGAGTCTATTAATACTGACTGGTGCATTCTTTATCTCGGCTGCTGCGTTTCACTGGAGGCTGCTATACAGATAATTTGCTAATGAGACTCCCGGAAGAGGTCTTTAAGGAGAGAGCTTTTACGTACAAATATACATGAATTCATCATTATCGGTACACGCATACATGAATATATGTACAATATGTATATAGAAATGCACACATGAATACAGTATGTACACACACACACAGACACACACAGACACAGACACACACACAAACACACACGCACAAACACACACACACACAGACACAGACACACACACAAACACACACGCACAAACACACACAAACACACACACACACACACACACACACACACACACACACACACACACACACACACACACACACACACACACACACACACACACACACACACACTTATATTTACATCAGGGACATTGCCATATTGTATCGTCCATGATATACTGGTAGAATTCCTCCCTGTGAGGAGCATTTGTCATCCCATAATATTATTGATATAGTTGATGACATGTTTACATATGCGCCACTATGTGGGCTGCTCACAAGAAAACACACAGACAAAAGGGAAAGCCGTTAACAACCTAAATTCAGCGTGCGTGCGTGCACGCGCGCACACACACACACACACACACACACACACACACACACACACACACACACGCACGGTTCCTCCACAAAAGCACCACCCGCAGCACTAGAATCTAGTTTCACTTGCAGAAGCTCATTCTCCCTGAGCTGGCACAACTGGATATTACGGAATAGCCTCCAGCAACCCTTCTATTGGAGAGAGAAAAAAAACCCACCCTTCTGATTCAGAATGCTAAAAATATACATATGGGCATGAGGGGGGAAGAATCAGCTCCAGAGCTGAAGGCAAAGTTGTTAGATCTTTGGCAGATACCAAAGCGAGGCCGGGCCAATCCCAGTGCGGGTCTGGTCCAACTCTGGCCCGGGCCTGACGTACGTAGGTCTATTAGATCTATTCATAAGTCAGGGGCTCTCTTCTTGGTATGTCTTACTCAAAATTCAAACCCTTCCCTTTCAGCCCATGCATTTTTAATTACGTCAGTCCTCAGGAACCAACACAGAACCCTTAGCCCACAGAGGAATTTGTGAATGAATGATGGCGAATGATGAAGGGCACGTTATTTGAATAACAAATGCGACACACACTCATGTCGTCATCACAACCTCATTGTTTGAGTGAGAGGCGAGAGGGAGAGACTTGAAGAGACCTACCGATATCCTCGATGGAGAAGAAGAACACATCACTCGTGGCGTTATCTCCATCTTGTAGCACGTAGCAGATATGCATGTCATCAATGTCAGCTGGAGGAGAAGAGAAAAGCAAATCAGTATTCTATTCCACTTCCTATTCTCCTTTCCCATACTAAATCAAGATACATTCATTTTTTATTTTTTACTGTAATAACAGAGAGACCTGTGTGTAAGGCTCACATAGTTCATGAACTGTTACCTTGAGCCATACTAATTAACTTGTTACTTGTTAGCCTGTCTTTTAAAACATTTTACAATTTTGTTTAAATTTATATTATTTTTATGAAGTAAATAAACACATGGAAAGTCTGGCGATGCTTTCAGCCATTTCAGATATCAACATGTCAACTCAGCTGACCCACTTCCAGCGTGGCCAATTTGCACATGCCTCAACAGTTCAGAGAATGCAGGCTTCTAGAACCTACAGGATGCCTCACTGTCATCAGTGCACTGCTGGCTAATTTAACACTACAAGTCAGAGACATGTAAAAAAAAGAAATATGAGGCACACATAACATTGATTGCTGTGCCGAACGATGGGAGAACAAAGTCTCTCAGACCCACATAAAAAAAGAAACGAACGACTGAACATCTGCACATCTGTCGAGCCGCTCTCTCTCATTGAGCGCGGCTGAGGCATTCGCGTGTTTCTAAAAGGTCGGTTCTCTGGGCAAGCGTGAAGTTTACGGCTGCCGCAACCACCATCACCACCATCACCACCGCCGCCACCACCGCTGCTACTGCTGCTGCCTCGCATCTTCAATATTTGATGTCAAAACACTCCTCCCTTCAAAGACGGCCAGCTCATAAAAATGTAACCCCACCATCTCCCAAATGCCCACGAGGGAGACACTTTATTTACTGGATGCTTTGCCCTTACACTCTTTCTGCACGACTCCTCTGAAATATTAAACAGGCATCAGAGGTGAGGGTGAGGGTGAGGGTTGGATGGAGGGGGGGGGGGCTATGCTAGGGCAGAGCAGAGCAGAGAGGGTAAATCGATGGTGCTTTCTGCTCCGGGCTCTCGGACTACGCAGGTGCTTGGGCTGCACACAGATACATGTCCCTCGGGACCAGAGCGGCACGCTTCACTGTCTAATAAAGAAAACACTGCCACAGAATTGGCCCCTCTCGCTACACACACAGTCTCCTTTTGCCTGCTGAGTTTTGACTTGTGTTGTGCTGTTTCAGGTCAAATCACTAAGTTCCTGCTACATTCAAATACAATTTGCACAGAAATATGCTATCCTACAGTTTTGACATACCACATGTAAGACATGGTATAGATAATATGACTGATACACCTATGTAATGCATTCCACACTTCTTGAGGCTGAAATGAGGTTTGCCATTGTTTGCTCAAGCGCTTATCTGGCCAGTTGTTGGTCAGATAACAAGATGTCAATGCTGTGTGCTGGCCTGACATACCCCAGAGGAGCTATGCCAAAGAACACGTCCAACTTTCACTACCACTATGGTGCAGAATTATTCAAACGTGTGTTAAAAATGATTAAGTCTTCACCTCCCACCCTTAATTTGAGTTTTATTCTGTCACTTTTTCCCCTTGGGATTCAGGTTACTGTTATGTCTAAGGTGAGATATTATTAAGGTTAATAACAAATATGTTAATATAAACAGCCTCGGATCAGAGAACATTCTTACAACAACAGCAGCTAGCTCAATGGACCTTTTGTTATTTAACCTACAGCAAGCCAATGCTATTTACAAAACATAATTTACCCCTGTACATATATGACCAATGAGTCAGTAAACAAAAAGGATTTGTTAGGAGAAGCCAGGTTTACCGAAACTCTATATTCCAGAGGAACGTGTTAAGACCCCTTCAAAGTCTCTACCTGGGGAGCCATACGTAATTCAATACCTGCGCTGTCTGATACACTAAGTACGCTGTCATGACACACCTTGTTAAAATGCGAGAGTACAAACCCTTTTGTGATACAGACAAACGTGGTGTGAACTGCATCCCATGTGGTAAGGGGAGAAAAAAAAACAGACGTCTCTTTCAAGCATACTAAAGAGTCTGTAGCCAAGTAAAATATGTCTCCTGCCAGCAGTGGATCTGCACCATGACTGTTAAATTGTTTGGGATAATGTGAAACAATACAGTTGACAGTTGTACTTTCTGCAAATGAACGTTGCGAACAACACTTTTTTCTTTCTTACCTTGGGTGAAAGTGGTGACCGTGACGTTGCCTTTTCCCAGGTTGATGAGGTAGCCATGCTCTGGGCCCACCGTGATCCGAAAGGTGACGGCCAGTTGCAGGCTGTCTCGGTCCTCTGCTCTCAGGGCCTTGCTGGTGATGAGGAACCCCAGGTGACCGGTGGACAGAATCCTGAGGGTTGCGCCTCCTTTGTTGACCACGATCTGTGGAACGCCGTTGTCCACGGACAGAATGGAGATTTTCATGGTTTGGGGTCTGCGCGTCTCGAACACCGTGTCGGGGAAGACGTAGAAGTCTGTGTGAGTTCCGTCGGTCACGGTGAAGGAGAAAGAGTCGACGGACGACTCGGTGCCATCGTGCTTGTAGCTGATCATGTTTTCGTTCAGGTCCTGCTTGGTGAAAGAGGTGACCGGGTGGCTGTTGTTGAAGAGCAGCTTGCCGTGGACCGGCACCTGGGTGATGGTGAACTTCAGCCGCCGGTCCGCCGTGTCGCGATCCTCCACCGTCAGCTCGAACGGCGTGATGAGCTTGTTCTCTCCCTCGCTGACCACCAGCCCATGCACGGTCACCACCGGCTTCTTGTTGTCCACGTCCGAGATGGACACCCGGAAGGTGCGGAACACCGGGTTGTACCCGTCGGTCACCTCGAACTCGAAGCTGTCCATTTTCACCTCGTCGTCCGCCGTGTGGATGTAGTAGATCTTATTCCCGGCCAGCTGCAGCTGGGTAAAGGAGCTTATGGGCATACCAGGGGTGTCCGTGCACTCCAGGTGTCCCCGCTGGGGTGCGCGGGTGATGGTGAAGACCAGGTGCTCGTCGGGGCTGTTCAGGTCATGGGTGCTCAGCAGGTCAGTGGTCAGAGTGACCCTACCCCCTTCCCTCAGGGATACACCTTTACTGACAACGTCAGGGAAGACCATGTCTATACTGCCCACTGTGACATAAAAGTATCTGTCTATCAAGGGATTGATGCCATCTGTGACATCGAATTTAATCAGATCGCGAATCCCCTCTTGCCCGTTGTGAATGTAAACAATGAGGTCGAGGTCTACTTCGTTTTGGGTGAAATTCATCCCTATTGTGATGTTTTCTAAATAACCAAATGGGGTCCGCCTTTGTAAATATCCCTGGTTCGGCCCATAGCGAATGATGTATGTCAGTGTGCTATCCTCCGAGTCTAAGTCAGTGGCTTTTAAAACTCTGTTGGTGACTACTTTGACGTCTCCTATCTCTATCTCGAGGCCGTCGTTAATGGCCATCCTTGGCGTTTCGTCGTCGACGGGAATAATCATGATCAGGACCTCTTTCTCCACTGTGAATTTACCATCAGTGAGAATGACAGTGAAACTGTCCTCTGTGGTCTCCGAATCGTCGTGTTCGTAGACAATACTAGAGGCTTCTCTGATCTGGTCAAGGGTGAAATTGCTAATTGGAACGGTGCCAGAGGTCAACTGGTTTAAGAGAACGCCATGTTTTGGGGGCTTGGTGATTATGAACGTCAGTTCATCAGAGGGCACGTCTGCATCTGCTGCGTTCAAAATCGGAGTGTCTATGACAATGTTCATGCCCTCCATCACTACAAACTCCCTCATGTACATCTCTGGCTTTTCGTCGTTGGACGGGATGATCCTAATAGGGAAGAAATGCTTCTCGGAGTAATTAATGCCATCGGAGCATCTGAAAGTGAACCTGTCTTCCACAGGTTCCACGCCCTTGTGAATACTCTGCACATAATAAATGTGGCCTTGCCTGATGTCCTTCATGGTAAACGCACTGATGGCTGTGCCTGACCTAGACTTCTCCGAGCCCGGGGCTGGGGATATGTTTTCGATGTAGCCTGACGACGGCTGAACAATGATCGTGCAAAGGAGGTCATCGTTGGGTGTGTCTACGTCGTCTGCGCTAATGTGCAGGATCTCTATGACATTCTTCTCTCCCTCTACTACACTGAACAGGGGGCCTACAAACACCTCAGGAGCCTGGCTATCCAGGGGCAATATGGTGACCTGAACTCTGACCCCAGTGACCTTGTTGCCCCCGACGGTCCACTCGTCCGACATGTCCGTGAGGGTCAGGTTAAAGAAGTCGTGCTTGGTGGTGAGGCCGATCTCTCCCCCGGTGTGCGCGTACACCACGAAGCCGCTGATGATGTCGGCTTGGGTGAACCTCCCAGCAGGCACCCCGTTCACAAGAATCTCCCCGAACACGGGAGGGTCCTCCACGATGAAGGTCAGCCGGACGTCGTCTGTATCCTCGTCCTTGCCCTGAATGACGCTTGTCGTGATCTCAGTGGCCCCGTTCTCCAACACGTCAATGTGAGAGCCTATGGTGCCGGCTGGGAGACTGATGGTGGGTTTTTCATCGTCAACCGGCTTCACGTTAACCCTGACAGTAATTGTGACAACGTGGACTCCATCACTAACATCTATTTGGAAATAATCACTGGTTGATTCATCTCCATTGTGGACGTACGCAATTCTCCCCTCTGAAATGTCCCTCAGGTTAAACGCATCGCCTTTGGTCAAGTCAGTGAATGTATACTGGACTACACCGTGAAGTGGACACTGAATGATTGTGAATGAAATCTGACTGCTGTCAGTGTCTTGGTCCTCGGTGTCCAGTTCCTCCCTCATAATGACATGTGTGCTGCCCTCCAACACGGTGAAACCAGAGTTAGTTATCTGGGGTGGCTTGTTGTCGACAGGCTGAAGATAAATGTCGAAGGATCCGGTGACGCTATTTCCAGCTGTGTCTTCGACAGTGAACGCAAACTGCACCACGTGGGCTATGATACCCAGTTCCACGTCAGGTGGCTTGTAGGCTATCTTGTGGTGATTGATTTGCGCCTGGTTGAATTCCGTGACCTGCACGCCTGGACTTTCGGTCAAAACGATTGACCCGAACACAAGAGGGTTGTTTGCATCCGTGTCAGTGGGTGGCTGCGTGATGGTGTATTTCAGGTCGCGATCCTCAGAGTCCAGGTCCGTGTAACGCAGGAACTTCTTGCGAAAGTATGTGAGCTGATACTCGTGCACGGTCATCTGCAGCGTGGTGCCCGGGTAGAGTTCGGGAGGGATGTCGTCGATGGGAAGAAGCTTGATGATGAACGAGCTTTCCCCTGACTGATTGGGGGGGTCGTTGTCATCCTGGACGCGGAACACAAACTGGTCCATGACAGGCCCGGTGATGTGAGGCCCTACGTGCCTGTAGAAGAGCTTGCCGTCGGTGATGTCCACCTGGAGCCACTCTGTCACTGACTTCTCGTACATCTCGTCCTCCGCATCGAACCGCCATGTGGACGGATCCTCCGGGGCCTCAGATTGCCGCAGCAGCACCTCTCCTATCGTGGAGAATGGCGGCTGGATTATGAACTTAATGGTGGAGTCCTCCGAATCTATATCAGCCGCACTAAGCGTCAGGGGCGATATGGGAATCATCTGATTTTTGAACAGCACCAGGCCTGTGTTGGCATTGATGATTGGCGGCTCGTCGTCCATTGGCACCACGGTGATGGGGAAGAGGAATTCCACTTCGTGCTTGCCATCTGTCATCCGAAAAATGATGTTGTCACTGTAGGTGTCGCTGCCGTCGTGCTGGTAGATGACCACCCCATTATCCAGGTCAGCTGGCGTGAAAAACTTCCTCCGTGACCCCAACACTGTCAGATGCCCGTGCCTGAGCCCATCAATCACACTGACCCTCACATTGTCCAGGTTGTCTTCATCGCTAATCTCCAAATTGTGTGAGCTGGACAGCGGCCTAGATTGTCCCTCATACAGCAGCTGTCCAGTATTTCGGGTCACGACAGGGGCCAGAGTGTTCATCGGCTTGACAACAATCATGAAGGCGAAGGGGTCCGACACAGCTCCCTCAGTGTCCACAACCTCGAACTCTATTTGGAAAATTCGCTCACTGTCTGAATCCACAGCGGGGGGCTTATAGGCTATTTTCAGCTCCTTCAAATCCCTCTGATAGAAAGAGGTGATAGGCAAATTCCTATCATCTGTGCTCACAATGTAGCCCTCTTCAAAAGACAGTGGGGACGTGATATTAAATATTAAATCATCTGGATTGGATTCTATGTCCTCCGCAGCCAGCATATCAGGAGTAATGGCAGTCATTACAAACTGGTCCACCTCCATCATCATCATAGCCACAAAACTGGGCTTTGGGGCAGTGTTCTCCTCCCCTTCTCTTATGCGCACCATAATTTGGAAAAACTCTTGGTTTAATATGTTGCCCTCTTTGTCTTGTAACTCTACAAACATAGGAACATAATCTCTGTTGGGGGAACGATGTGCAAACGTGTGCTGATAACGAATGTTGAGTCTGAGAAATTCATCACAGTCCACCATCTTTCCCAGTTTTCCCTCGTCAATAAGTTTGCCATATCTGGGCAGTGCACTGCCACTGGCGAGTGATGCGACTTTGCACTGATAGGCATTTCTGTCATAAGTAAATTCCAATATTTTGTTATCAATGGGATTACTTGCTCCTAAAAGCTTTTCAACAGTGAGGGGCATATTTCTGGTCAATACTTCCAATTGTGTAAAGATTACCTCAACCTCCATCATAAACGGTATAATGACGGTATCAGTTTGGGTGTCATAGCGGAGTTGTAGCCTCACCCTGTCCTTTGCCGGGCTCCTGGAACCGAAGTGCGAGTACTTCACATCGTTGGGACCGAATTCACACGGAAACTTTTTCGGGGAGAGCAGCCCCGGTCTCTGTGACAACGGGTCATTATCCAACACGGTTATGCTACATTTGTCTCCAGGCTGAACTTGGGTAACCAGGTCGTTGATGGGATCCACAAAAATGGATCTCCCGAAAGGCACGCGTATTCCATTGTTTGCAACCAATATTGCATCCTCTGAGAGGTCCGTTCTCAAACCATACGATAATCCCAAACTGTCAAAGACCTGTGCCGATGCATAACCTGTCAAAGTCAATGCACTAACAAGTAAGTGGAAGAGAACAGCGACTGTAGGAATCCTGTGCCGCTGCAGGGAGATATTCAAAGCCATTTGTGCAGAGAACCCAAAGCGAGGATCCACTGCACTTGTAACATAAAATACGAAAACAAACTAGGCTACTTCGCGCAATAAAAGTTACAAACGAATAAAATGAGGGTGAGAAATTCTTAGACGCGTATCCGTGCTGAGGTACACCATTCTCTCCAATCGGCTGCGCTGGGTTAAACTTCATACATTTGGAAAGCTGGAGTGAGGAAATCACGCCCTCTGTGCTCCGTGATTGGATGATATTTACGGTGGAATGCGTATGTTAAGACTTAAATGGACCTGAGTCATGTCACTCCAAGTAAACGCGAGCGACAGCTACAGTTTGGCCCAGTCTGAATAAATTTGTGTCAGGGAAGATGAGGTGAGTGAATGCGCTCACACTCTCGCAATTATGTCTGTCCTCTCAGAACTATTCTTCTGCAATATAACGCTGCGAGTTTGCAGTAGGTTATCGTCATATTTAATTTTGTTGGCTTACAATCGAGAGTTCTTGAAAATGTTCAGCAGCAAATATTGTGAAAAAATCAAAACACAGACACATGCTGTTTCCCCGATTTAATTATGCACTCTTTAAGTTCTGCATTAAACGAAAAATCAAACGTAAAAGCACATTTGTCGACAAAATAAGTGGCACAAGTGTTTTTGAAGAGTACGTTGTGGCAGGTGCAGGATGATGAGACATATCCTAGCTCCCTCTGGTGGTGGCGGGAGATGAGAGGAGAATTCGTTTGTAAATCAATTCGGTTCCTCTACCAACCTGAAAGACGTGTCTTCAAGTCCTTCATTGGCAAACAGTTCATTATCGACCGATAGTGTGTGACAAAAAGTGCGTGACAATGTAGAAGATTTATGCAGAAAAGGATATCGCGGAAATACATATTTAGCAAATGCAGTGGTATTTTTTAAGCCTTTTAAATTTTACATAGGCTTTCAGGTTTTCACCATTTCCTCAGAAGGCATTTTCACGCTTTTTTTTGTTATATCCAAGTGTTTGTCATTCAAATTTCAGTCGTTCACTCAGTCATAATGCAGGATCTATGACACACACACAGGGAAAATGACACTCTCAAGTGATGTGAATTCTCACTGCATTTCAGAAATGACTGCAATTCTCTGGATCAATTTGTATGCAAACAATGAAGGCGGTTCAATAGAATAGGATATTATGTGACAGCTCTGAAAATGTCTTTCCAGCAATGGCATTTCGCTCTTCCATGTCAACACACACAAAATGGTAAATACTTATTGGCAAACCAGACTAAGGTCAAACGCACTCAGGCTTGTTGTGTGTAGTTCAGTCACATGGAGTGCTTTATTGACTAAGCCATGTATAGCACTCATTCAAGTTGGACAGGCAACAGTAAAACTGAATGTGTGAGGAATCTGAATCACTGTCATTTAATGCCATTCCAAAGGTGCCATTTCTAGAGCAGTCGGCATGCCATGTCCCCTTTGTCCTCTGTACAGCTGGCTCATAGCTGTCTCAAACAGCAGAGCTTAAATGGAAGGGAACATTGTAATGCCACTTTGCCCTTATGGAAAATTGCTATCTGAAACTATAGTTTGTTGAGAAAAAATTGTTATAGTAATCTTACAAGAATGCTATAGATATCCCAGTAATCTTATTTCCCCCACCCTGTTACAAACTGGAAGATTGTATGCTAAATTAATAGATATCAGGAAAGAAAGTGCAGAGGTGAGGTGATCTGAGGTGAAGAAATTTAGATTACAGAGAATTGTCAGGAAATAACTGACTCGACTTGTGCAATAATCCTCTCGAGCCATCACTTGCGGAAGTTGTAGGATACCATTTAATTATAGAATACGAGTAGCAAAAAGTGGATGTACAGATTGGTCATTATTTCGGCAAAATGACGCCTTCTCTCTCTGACCTTCCTCTCCTGTAGCATTTGATCAGTGCTCTTTTTAAGCTGAACTAGCGTAGTGCTTAATTGCTAGCTACTACAAACTACTGTTAACAAGAATGCATTCTGAAGCCATATAATTTGCCTGTCATCTTTGTTATGTGATCATGTAATCAATATTCAAACCAAAACAAATGCACCCTAGACTAAGCTATTTTTAATTTGATTAGTCAGTTTTGCTCTTTTACCGACTTCATGCCACCTTCTATCCCTGTCCAATTGACATCATCAACCCCCCCCCCCCCCCCCCCCCATACCCCATCCCCCCCTTTATACAATACCAATGCACATATTTGTGTTTGTATGAGAGTTCTGGTCGTTATATGTTCAACTCTCAATAACATAAGATAGAATGGCAATGAAATGAGGAAAATCGGTATCATTACACATTGTTTCAAATAAAACATATAATCATATTACCCCATGTGTTCATGAGTTTGTACATATAATAGGATGGTAGGAACTGATTTCACCCACCATGCACATTTGGTCGCCCCAGTGTTGACTCCATGGTTATGGCCTTGTGCTGGACACATTGTGTCAAATGCATTGCAGGACACATAGTGAATACTTGTTTAAAGTCTCATCACACTCTGGTTGTTAAGCATTTGGTAATGACTGGAAAAATCAACCCAAATATTTTAAATACCCCACTTTGCCCAAATCAACTGTGCATAATGCAAACGTAATTACGGTACCACTATATTGATTTTTTTTTCTCTCTCTCTTAAATACCTCCGGTGATCGAGGGTGATTTAAATGAGCTCATTAAGGGGAGACACACTTCAAACACACCACTCAACAGTGGCCATTAGTACAGATGGATCGGAAATATAAATGCATTCTGAGCTTGATTCATAATCTATGGTAATTAGCTGGTTACCTGTTTCGGCCCACTCATCTGTGTCCTGGTGCAATGGGGTTGTTGTCGCTGGTATGACATGTGCGTTGACCTAATGTTTTGAAAGAATGGGGCGAAAGCATGCAGGGGGTTGATATGCAAGGCTCTCAGCTAGAAATAGACTTGTGAGCTCCATATCAACAATACAGAACATGCCAAGTGAATCATCATCATCTCGATTCATGTTCTCTGCGCCCTGTCTCATCCTTAATGAATAACAGATGTCCATATAGATCAGAGCTACCAGAATCATGCTCGCCCCAGCCTCATGTCCTTTGCACATTCAGTATGTAACTGATGTTCTCCATCTGAACTGAAGCCAACGTCGTGAAGTTTGGAGAGACTGAAAAGCAATGTGCTTCCATTTGTTCAACTTCTTCTTTTCTGTCTGCCACCGATATTGTCTTCACTCTTCTCTCCATCTGCACAAAACGTTCAGTGGATTAAAGGAAAAGCTGTTATAATTCTCTGAAAGCAGCCACGTTGCAGCCCTGAAAGTGTGAAAAGTGACAGACAACAAAACAAAAAGATGCTGAGTGAAATGGGGAGACAGATTCACAGATACCACCTTGAATGTTAGGTTTTTCTTGAAACAGAAATCTGTCATAAACACATTTTGGAGATTATCTCCTAGAAAGGCTCACGTTTGTACTCGGGAAAGGCTTTAGTCTAATGGATGATAGACAGCAAGGAGAGTGAATAGCTGAATCACTCCTTCACCTTCAGATGCTGGAGGGGGAGACAAGGACATCATAACTCATGCATTTAACTATGTTATTGCTGTGCATTATATACATACATTCATACATACATACAGTATACATACATACACCATGTTGCCAAAAGTATTGGGTCACCTGCCTGTTCCAATATGACTGTGCACCAGTGCACAAAGCAAGGTCCACAAAGACATGGATGACAGAGTTTTGGGATGAATGAGAGCGGAGACTGAGGACCAGTCTCTTCGTCCAAAATCAGTGTGTGTGACTTGACAAATGCACTAATGGGAATTTCCATAAGTATACCCCTAAACCTCATGGAAGCTGTTTCAGTTGCAAAGGGTGGACCAACATCTATTAAACCCTATGGATTAAGAATGTGATGCCACTTAAATTCATATGCGAATCAAGGCAGGTGACCCAATACTTTTGGCAATATAGTGTGTATACTGTACTATAATATTATATAATATTATTTATATCTCTGGGGCTTCTTCTGTTATAGGATCACATACATCTCAGTCATCCTCCGTGCAAGTCATTTTGTTTGAAAGGTGCGTCTAATTTGTAAGGTCTGATTAATTCTATGTGTTTCAGTATGCGCACAGATTACAGTGATTCCTGTGCAACAACAGAATATTAAGCATCTCTTGGGTTGACAAGGCCACAGTGAAGTATGCTGTGTGTTTTAATCGTGTGCTTGTCTGCACACATGAGTTTAAACATCACTCTTCGGCATAAGATTATACCCAGTGGACATCATATTCTTAGCACAGTGGTATGTAAAAATGTACACACCAACCACAAACCCTGGGCCCCCTGTATGAGGTAGAGTGTGTTTGGCATCACATCAAAACCCCTCAATTGCTATGTGGTTGAGTGGAGCTGAACTGCTTCCCAGTTCTATATGATTAGCAGGCCCATACTCCATCTGGTTCTTAATGTTTCTCACAGCATTTCCCCCAGGTACTTTCCACTTATGTGTCCTGCATGTAAACATTACCGTTTAATATAACATGCATCTGCTGTTCTCTAACAACTAAGAAAACACTGAACTAAACTGATCGTTTGGGTTGGACAGTAATTTTTGCATGTGTCTACTTTGTTATTTAGTGGGCTTAGATATTCATTACAAATGTCCAGACAAAAAAATATATATGTGTGTGTGTGTGTGTGTGTGTGTTGGCATTCCATGTGTATTTGAAGAGTGGTAATTTATTTCCAAGGCCAGCTCAGTCATCAATTTCATGGCTGTACGATGCAAAATGTCTGTAACAAATAAGCTTTTATCATTTTGCAATGTTCAGAAAAACAAGGCGTCATGGTCCACAGTACCAGTAATCAAGTATTAAATATTTAAGTCAACGATATATTCAGTAAAGTCCATGTTACATAAAACTATGGATGCATTTCGCAAAAAATTCTCACAGCTGAATAATGGACAGCTGATAGCACATCATGCTCCCATCAGCAGGGAAGATGTACGTGCAACACAGTTGCAATTAGTTATAAAGGATAAACTGTATGATATCTATAGCTGTGCTAATCAATGCTACATTTCACATTGTATTGAGAGCACAAAAGAATTAGATAAATAGTCAAGTAGGTCTTTCAGTCAGTTTTCTCAGTGAACCTTTCCATCAAGATGTAGGGTCTGGGAACTCACCATAGCAGTGCTCAATCGGAGGGGTTGGATAAACAGTTCCCTCTGTCTCCACGCAATAGGATAGCACTAAACTAATCATCTTTTCAAGTAGCAGGATGCTTAACAGTTGCAACTTCTGGTTGCAGGCGTCAGTCGTCATTATGTTAAGCCCGTCTACCGACTTTATATACTGTAAGTTGTGATTGGCCCGAGAAGTTAGGCTACCTCGTGGCAGCTCACAAGCCAACGGAGAGTTGCTAGACTACCCCTAGGGGTGTCTAGATTTCTAGGCTACTCCAGAAGTTACCCTGACCATACTCCATTCACCAGCATTTAACCATATCTACCCATCAGCATACTGTAGGTCAAAGTTCACTCTAAGCCTACACAACCCATGTCCAACGTTGCATCAGTATTTCAGTGCAGACATGCACTAATGATCTACCTGTGGTGAGAGTAAAGTAGGCCTGTCAAAGCACAACTAAAGACATACTGTAGGCTACTGTATTTCTCAAAGCAAATTTCTGAAAACACACTTAAGTTGTATGTTTTAGTGTTACAAATAAAAGGATGATAATATAGGTGACACTCAAAGCAGCTGAGTATTCTGTTCTATTTTTGAGTTAGAAAGAAATAATAGTTTTGAGTGAGTTTTGTTTTTCAATGACTTGTGTTAAATCATTATTTAGAATGAGTTTGACTGTTTGGAAAAATGACCTTTGTAACACCAGTCTCCAAAAATATACAGACATCTCAACAAATAGCAAGTGTTGTTTTTCCCTAAACAGCTCAAATCTGGAAAGAAAAAAAATTCCACATCCGTTGTGTCACTGAGTTGCTAGACCATAATGAGTTTGCTGGAGTCAAGAAGCCTCTGCCAGGGGACAATGATTTCCTTGTTTTCGCCTTGGAGGAGGCCCAACACTGTGCATCTCTGCCAGTGACATCAGTCAGTGTCTTTTGGGCCCTGACTGATGGTTTGAAGGTGCACAGATTGGAATTCTCTCACCTGGGGGGATGCGATGACCTTCGACCTGAACCTTCTTCCGGCAAGAAAGACAGAATCTCTCACTAGGAGTTAAGTCAACCATTTTAATTAGCTGAAGGATTGCGGTGTAGGTGCATTTTTCAAAACTGATGATGCAGGATGTGTTATTGTGTTTTAGTCAAGCATTGAACACTCACTGTAAGCTGGAATATAGATACAGCAACTCAAACCTTACAAGGCACCAAGACACAGTACATCATGGTACTGTATATATCATGACATTCTAGTTTGTGATCAGATTGAAGAAGATGGATCTGCACTGTATCCCTGTTCTGCTGTCAGTTCCTGTCTGAGCAACACCAGTCATTTCACCAGACAAGATGGTGATATGCTGAACCATGGAAACATATCAATGTCAGATGACAGCGCAACCACCCACTTCAGCATTTCTCAGCTATGGGTAAGTGATAGCAAAAAAAAACAGACAAAAACTCTCAAACTGCCTTTATAACACAAGATTTTTTTTTCTCCCCGTGGTGTGTCGCAGAGGGACTCCAAGAGCTGCCGCAGCTGCTGTCACTGTATCTCCATGCAACAATTGAGCGGCTTATCGTCTCTATTTTTGTTTTGCAGTTATTTGCTGATGACAATGGGAGCCGAAGTCCCTCGAGATCCCATTAGGGCTATTTTAGCTAATGACTTCACTGGTCAGGCTAGCGCTTTGATTGCACGCGTGCCTGGCGCTCTCCGCAGGGAATCGCTTTTCGAAAAGTTGTCATAGCAATCGCCCTGACGGAGGACTTCAGCTCAAACAAACACAGTCCCACACCCAGCATCCACGCCCCGCTGGTGAGTTCTGCCGCCTGTTAAGAGTCAGTCGGATCAGCCACCTGACAACAGAAATTTCTAGAACAGCTGACAGGGAATCTGCAGTAAATTTTGCTATTCTAGATACTGATGGAGTATGACATCTAGGGTTCTGGAATATGTTGATAGTCAGTGACAAATAAGGAAATTGTCAACAAAAAAAAATGGAACACTACCCCTCCCTTCTGAGGGATATTTTGATTTATTTAGGACAGGCGCCTTCGGGCAGTAATCATGTTGACAGGGCCCTGAACATTGCATTGAAGGGCACTGTCAGATGATGGAAAACACTGCCCAACTCTGGTACATGGGTCTAATTACTATACTAAAACCCTCATAAGTCATAAGCCTTGTTTCTCGTGTTACAGTGGATAGAGTTAGTGTAGCACGGCAGAGAGAGAGATCTCAAACCTTTAAGAAATGGCAGGGCTGCATTCTTACAGGGATGATACAGTTTATCTCTGCATTACTGTGAATCCTACCCGGCTTAACCTCATTTACTCTCCACTGCATGCCAAAGTCCTTCCAGGCTTGGCTAACACGCATCTCAGAAACAGCCTTTACCAGAGAACCGGAGAGAATTATTAGTTGCATTTGACACGTTCTATTTGCTGTGACTTGGAAAAAAAACATTCACAATATCTGCACAACACAACACAACTTTATATAGCAGTTATATCCAGCTGTAAAGGAACCTAACCTTGTCTTCAGCAAGAAAGGGAGAGTTGTTAGTTGTACAATATATATATATATTAATGAAAGTTATTAAAAAGGTCCCAGGGGAGGCACCAAACTGTGCTGTGGTCACCCGGGGGGGTCAAAGGTCGCCTCCTCTAATCCTGTTCCTGCCAGCGCTGTGAGAGCTGCAGGGCCTTGCCCCTACGCTGATGAGTTTTAAAGCCCAGGCACTTAACCTGCGCTCCCGCCCCATGGGTCGCCACTAATTAACACTGCACCGCCGAGAGAAACGGAGAGAGCACCGAGCGGAGGAGAGAGGGAGAGAGAGAGAGAGAGAGAGAGAGAGAGGGGGGGGGGAGAGAGAGAGGGAGAGAGAGGAAGAGAGAGAGGGAGAGAGAGAGAGAGAGAGAGAGAGAGAGCAGAAGGTGGGGGAGTGAAAGGCCCTTTCTCTGACATTTGCAGCCATGTTGTCGGAGTCTGCTAATGGCGTGTATAGTGTTTTAAAGGTACCACTTCTTCTGCATTCTTCTGAGGTCCTTTTTCCTTGCCATTCTTCAAATTGTTCTATTTCCGTGTTCCGTGCTATCATGGCTTTGCTCCGGCTGTTGTTTTTCTTCAGTTTAAAAATAGATTTATTTTTCTTGTTTTACTTGTTGGGTTGTTGCCATAGAGACCAGGTTCAAGCTAAAGGTTTACTTGCAGGTGTGAATGTGAGGCCTGTCAGTAAGATGTGCTGGGTGAGATTATGGGAAGCAGTGGGGGGAAAAAATGCACTCGGTAGTGGTGCCAACTATGAATAAACATTTCAGCAGGCGTCATCTGCTACTGTGATCTTTCACAGATTGACACTTTTGGGCCACACATTTCTCTGCCAAAGACATCTTTTTTTCCACAGTTTTGACTCTCTCAGAGTCTCTCTCTCTCTCTCTCTCTCTCTCTCAATCTCTCTCTCTCTCGCTCTCAGGAGAAAACATTTTATGAGATACGGGTGGGAACATGAGAGGTGCTTGTTGAATATTTTCTTTGCTTGCATTTTCGACAAATTTCTCTCCACGAGCAAAACTACCCAGACGTGAGTCGCCTCAAATGGATCAGACAGCGTGTGATGATTCTGCAAATGTTCTAAGCACTGCCACACACGGAACAAGAATAATTACAAATCCACACTTGTCTCTGGTGCCGTTCCATCTGCTTCACTGGCCCGTCCATGAACACCATATTAGTACAATTTCAGAGCACCCCTCTTCTCCAGCACTCAACACAATCAGTGTTGAAGGCTGTACCCATACAGATGACCATCGAAAACACACACATACACACACACACACACACACACACACACACACACACACACACACACACACACACACACACACACACACACACACAGAGAGAGACCTTACCCCTCAGTCCACAGGCAATCCAGAGGTGTGTCAAAACTCCCATGGCTAGGCACTGTTTTGGGTACACCCAAAATATTTTGCTGCGTTCCTACTTAGCGATAATTGAGTGCTCCGTTAATCTTCCAATGAGTCGACCAGGCGGGCACAACAACAGCCCTCCCCACCTACCCGCTGCTTCACCTGCTGAAGCCGAGCTCCTTCCACTAGACTTAACTGTAGGAATGAGATGCTTTCCATGACCCCACACCCCCACAGTCCTTCTCTAGCTTTGTCCCCAAGTGTGTTATGAATGTGAAGGAGACGAGGAATACATACAGGTAGACTGTCTTTGCTCTTCACAGTGTACTACTAAAATTCAGCTGTGCTGTGAGAATTATATACTGGATATATGTGTGTCTGTGTGTGTGTGTCACACGCGCGCGCACACACACACACACACACACACACACACACACACACGTGTGCCTCATACAAGTCAGCTATTTCTTCTCCCTTTCATATCTTTCTTTCCTCTCTTACTTTTTCTAACACACACACACACACACACACACACTACTTATTTGTCTTGTCCAGTCTCCTCGGGTGAGTGGTCTGTGCACACTCTGACCTGGACTCTGTTGTGCTGTTTTATCTTCACAGGTGTGGTGGTGTGAGGACAGGGGAGGCGGTGGACGCCTGAGGCTCCCGTGGCTGCAGACAGACCTCCTGACACCTCTCTTCCTGCCAACCTCCCGCACACACCGTTCACACAGACAAGACACACACACACACACACACACACACACACACACACACACACACACACACACACTAAACTCGCTCTACCCGAGCCTCTATTCCACCACCTTAAAACAGCAGACAATTCTTCACACCATATGCTATATACAGGTGTGTTATGGTATAGTATGAAGCATGTATACTGTATATGGTATGATTTGATGCGGTACATAAAACCACACACAATGAAAATTAAGCCTGAGAGCCTTCCCACCACAGGGTGATTCTTTTTATTGCTATTTTCTTGTTGTTGTTTACCCTTTGTGACTCCCAGAGATGTAATTACTGTGTACACAGTAGTGCAGTGAATTCCCTCAACCATATGTAGTACAGTAGGTGCTGTCACATCATTCATACTGTTGTTGGGAGCATTTTCCACCTCTTGCAAGCTTAAATTTCAGCTCCTGTGGTACTGCAGTAAATGCTCTGTCTTCTGTCTCAAGACAAACACAGCAGAAAAAACATGATCATGAGTTTGCTCCATTCTTAGACTTCAAATACTTTACCGCAGCTTTCTGTTTACAGAGGCATGGTGTTTAGACAAAGTAAGAATCACATTTTTGTACTGCTTTACTGTAAACAAACAGCTGATGCTTAGAGGCTCCCTACTGTCATATAAGCGTATATCCCGAAAAAATAGCAGGACCTCAGTTTACCATAGATACTGTAGAGGCACATCAGGGAGCACTCTACCTCCCTCCCCTGAGCCTATAACATAGTTCAAATCAGGGCCTGCACATTAGCAGTCAACACAGATGGCTCAAGTAATTTGGGCTTTTGTGTGTGTGTGTGTGTGTGTGTGTGTGTGTGTGTGTGTGTGTGTTAGAATAAAGATTCAGTAATGGTTATTTACCCAATCAGCCAGCATCAAAGCTCCTGTGAAACACTAAGAGTTGCTGCAGGGTGACTTGCAGAGAGCCGACCCCATTAACAAGTCATACTTACCGTGGAGGAGCTGAGACACTTTCTAATAATTACCGGAAGCCTTGGAGATTAGGCCGTTTTGTAATTATTAGAGAACATTTTCAAGCATGTTTGCTGACTGAATGAAAAGCTGTCATTTGTCAAGAGCATCCCCCCATTTGCTACTCAAAAATGGCAACAAACTTTCAGACCCTCTAAAGTAAAGTTATGTGATACTCTTTAGGATTTATCTATTTGTTTATCAGTCAGTTGAGAAAGAAAGATGTGTTGCCATGTTATGTAAGATGCACACAGATACATGCCATGATGACATTTAGCCCTTAAAGAACAATAAAGTGATTTCCTGCTGATTTTACATTTCAACTGTATAGCTGAATACAAAAGGCGAGGCTTGCATTATGCACTGATGAAATTACTATTGTACTTGTTGGCCTCTGGACTCTGATCAGGACAAGGCCAGTGATTTTCTTTAGGTAATCACTGCTTTTACAAGGTGTGGCCAGAAGATGGCAGTGTAACATCGTGTGAGCAGTCACTTCTTTTTTGTATGGTGCCAAAAAACTATATCGCTTAACTGAAACCACTTACTACAAGGACTGGTCTTTGGATATATGGTGGGATATCCGATCATTTTGTTTTGTGTATTCTATCAGAATGAAATTACAGTGCACGTGTTGAAATGAATGAGTACATTGTCAAATTGTTTTCAATATGCTATTTCACTATGTTGTGCATTTATATAACACTCTCTACTCTCTACTTTCAATTCATAGAGTTTCTGTTTTTTTATTATTATTTTATTGGCCAGTGAGTGCAAATGGCACCTCTAATCTTACAATAATGCAGCTCTAATCTTTCAATAATCAGCAATCATTTGAGGGCAAGCCCTCTGCATGAAAAACAATATTTCAGCAGCCCAATATTTCAGGAAAGTGCATGAACCAGAGATTAATTGAATCAGGGATTTGAGATGGCAGAGCACTTGAGTAGAGGGATGGCATGTGTCATCGCTTACAGTGAGAGAGTGAGGCCGAAAGGGCCCTGGGAGAGGACAGGGAAACATCGCACGTCAGTTCCAAACAAATGGATTCCATTTGTCTGAGTCCAGTTTAGAGGGGAATTAGCCTACTGTCTCTGCTGCTGAAATAGCCGGAGCTGCACTCTGATCTCTGCGGGTTATTGTTTTTGTGCGTCTAAGCGAGTAGCAGCACAAATAAAGTTATCTATTTTGCAAGATTTTGCATAATCAGAGGCACCGTCTTCTTTATTATGCATGAGCGGCATGACCTGGCTGCATTGTGCTCTTACAAATGAGCTAATCAGTGCATACCTGATGAGGGTTAGCACTTATGTACCCTGCCGGGTATTTCTGGCTCCTGCTACGTGCCCCATCCATCACGGTGAATCTCAGGCGTGCATCCACATACATTTCCTTTCCTTTATGTTTATTCCTGCGCTGATGATAAACACGAGTCTGGGCAGAAATAATTTGCGCTGTGATTTTTTCCCCCATAATGGCCCCAGGGCAGACGCGAGACAGGGGGGCAATTTGAGAGCTGGAGCCCTCCCTGACTGATTGCACATAACGCACCAGTCCACTCAATTTAGCTGTACACATCCTGTCATTTCAGAAATGGTTTATGGAGCTGGGGTGAGGTGGTATGGCGGGTGGAGATGCAGAGAGGCTATGCACAGAAACTATAGGCTACGTGTGGATGCTGCTCATGGGGGAGACAGCAATGCTTTATTTACTCTGTTGTATAGAGCTTTATCATGGTGCATTTTGCTGCTCTGTGAAATATTCAGATATTCAAATTAAACGCATTCCACTCCGGTTCCATGGGAGCAATACGGTAAGACAGAAACCAAAACACTGGTAAACAACAACTTGGGGCGCAACGGTACACACAAATCAAGTTTCGGTGTACCAAGTGTACCTTGGTCACGGTTCAGTTCATTTTCGGTACTGTAACCCTGTAGGTACTATTACTGTAAACAAAACATATTGCTGATGCACAACGGGCAAAGTGTTTTGAAAACATGTTAAATGTTCTTTTGATGTTAATTAACTAAACTGAAATATGTTCCACCTGTAGCACCAACCAACATAATAACTTCTCACCAATGTACTGTAACAAACCAATAATTATTTTGTGGGAAGTTTGGTGGAAAGGTTAAAAAAAAGTTGGTGCATTGAATTCCCACCAATGTGATAAATCACTCATTTAGCCTACTGAGGTGTGAGAAGATGAACCTGTCGTTTTCACTGTTATAAGCTGAGGTTGGAGATGTTTTACACTGAGGCTTGAAGACAGCCTGAGAGTCTTGTGTTGTGCTGTTCAGAGGTGGTAACAATTCTACTCTTGTCTTTTCAGTGGAGTCACTATATAACCTGTAAATTATACAATTTAAGTACGTTACGCTGTTGAGGGCAAATAGCAAAAGATGTGTGTGTGTATGTGAATGTGTGTATGTTCATGTGTGTTAGAGAGAGAAAGAGAGAGAGAGAGAGAGAGAGAGAGAGAGAGTATGTGTGTGTGTGTGTGTGTGTGTGTGTTTGTGACAGAGAGAGAAAGAGAGAAGGTGTGTGTGAGGGTGTGTGTGTGTGTGTGTGTGTGTGTGTGAGGGGGTGGGTGGGTGAAAAGTTGACTAGTTAACTCGGCTAAATCTTTTGATTGCAATGGCTGTTTGCTATTGCTCCCTTTTGCAGATCCTCCTTGCGATGTGATGCAATGGTGGGACAGACACTTGAGTCCCACTGCTTGTCACACTGAGTGATCAAAATCAACAGGCAATGTCTTGTGACTATTCGAAAACACCCAACAATAGACAGATAGAAACAAAATAAAATAAAAAGGTACAGGCTACTTGCTATGTGTAGGAAAACACTGATCACACCCAAACTCTAATCTATGACTGCAACCCTAGTTCAATTCTTCAATCACCAATTCTCAAATCAGTTGACACTCCACAGACACAATTTCCACAGCTTCATAATAATAAATAACAATAATAATAACAATAAATAACATTTTTATAGCACTTTTCAAGACACTCAAAGAAGCTTCAGGGTGGATCTCTCAATACCAAATGATCATTTCTGGCCAATCATCAATTCACACTCTCAGGTCAGTGAGATTGACTACGGGTGAGACATTTTTCCCCACTGTTGGAGATGTTTCCTTCACTCTGGGAATGACTAACCCAGAGGGCATGTGGAGACTTAGCAAATATCCAGACTATTACTGCATATCTGCAAACATTGCTGGACTGTTGGGGCTGGAGTAGGTCCAGTCAGTTTGGCCAGGGCCGCTTCAACTTGATGTTCCGAAGCACTTTGGGTCAACTTTGTTGTTTTTAAATGTGCTATACAAGTAAAATGACTTGACTTGACTGGATGTCTTCATCTGCGTTTGCACATGGAAAAGCAGTGCTCGTGGCATGCTGGCAGCGGGAAATGCTATCATGTCATCCAAGCATGAGAAAGCTATTCTAGGGAAAGAGAGCTATTCCAGGGAAAGAGAGCCATGCTGTGCTTCTGAAGAAAAGACTAGTGCTTATTGGCACCTGTAGATGACATAGATGAAGTCACTTTTATACTGACTCTCTCCTTCTTGGTCTTTTCATTGCACATTAATGGTTTCAGGAAATGTCCGTCGCATCTATGGATTTTCTCAAAAGATAAATATCAGTATTTTTCTTTTCCGTCAGCACACTCAAGTCAAGTCAAGTCAACTTTATTTAAATAGCACATATCATACCCAGAGGTCATTCAATGTGCTTTACATAAACACAAGCAAACAGGAATAGGCCTACATAAAAGCATATTGAATCATCTCAAGGGGTTTATCAAATAAACATCAAAACATCATAGAAGGGGAATAGTCAAAGAATAGTTTAGAAAATAAAGACTAAAAAGGAAAATACAAGACACAAAGTTTACTGTACATAAAAGCACAAAAAGAGCAATACCGGTAGTTTAAAAGTGTTTAAACAGTAATAATTAAAACAGATAAAAAGAAGAACATAGATTATACTAGTCAAGCACCCTGTGAACAACAGCACTCTATGAAGTAGTCCCAAACTGTGAACACACACACGTTTCTCCTTTCAGGGCCAAAATGGCCGACCACAGGGCTCTGTAGTCCCCCTCCTGTAATATTAACACACAAAATAGTTAACACTCAAAAGCTCCAGAGGAACCCTGTAGAGCTGTAACTCTCGAGGCGTAAAGAACAAGCGGTTACACTCTGACTAGGCCCAGTCTATCTCTTCTGTTAGAATGACAGGACAGCTACTTCACAGAATCCCCCTTTGTCCAACTATGGACAGCAGTAGTGCTACAAGGAAACAGCAGTACTGAACCCTGAGGAGTTCTCTGTGAACTGAGTAATGAGGATCTTACCACAAACCACAATCAGACATGCTACAAAGATTGCTTTTGTATAGACAATCACAAAGCAGTACAGAATCACATTCAGAACACTCTGCCACTCACACTTCTGTTGCACTCTAACTCAGAATCCGAATGAAAACATCTGAATACATATTTCTAATCTCTCGAGCTTGTATAAAACTGAACTAGAAATTTTGATAGCAATGTTTTTTTTTTTTTAATTAATGGATAACTTAAGCCGAGATAAGAGCCAGTGCTCCCACAGGAAAATCTCCAAATGTCAAAAAGAGAAAAATAGTCTTCCCCGGCAATTAATCATGCAAACACAAAAGCTTTCATAAAAACATTACCCACCGCCACACAGCTTTAAGTCAGCTACTGGTTGAACCGCTAATTAAAATGGTCACAGTGGAAACTGTGCCAGATAAAGAAATCAGGCCCATTCCAAGTTTTCTGTGCTGAAGAAAGTAAGAGAAACACTATTCTACCTCTACATTGGAGTTTGCATTTAAAAACATGGATAAATCACGGAAATCTGGAGACATGGCTATATGATCCTGATGCACTAGCTGAGCAGTCATTCCAAAAGGACGACAGTCAAGCTACAGGGTAGTATGGTATTTGGACTGGAATAGAGCACAGCGTGGGAGTGAAGCCATTTGCTTTAACCTTTTTATTTGTTGAAGGTGTCTTTTTTGGAGCTGGTACATCAGACTGCTTGCAAGTATCCTGGCTACAGCCCTCACTGAAGTGCTACCTACGGGGGCATACATCCCCAGAGGCTCTGAGTCATCCTAAACTGTCTGGTAAGTCTCTCTTCTGTCTCATAATAAACATATAACATAAACACAGATATCCATAAGACATCCTTTCCTTCCACTGATTGGAGTTCTCCATGGACTCTTACTATCTACCAATCTCTGGCATTCGACATGAAAGCGTAGGGCATACAAGCACTGCATAACTGTTTGGCTCGCTGACACAGTTAGTGCCCAAAAGAGCTGAAAATGTAAACGGAACATTTTTCCCAGCGCAACAATGCCAGCTGTTAACGTGATGACCTGTTTTTTTGGTGTGCTTGTTCAACAGCAGCAGCCAGGGAGCAAATAATTGCTATTCTGCTGTTAGCTCGGCCGACACAAAGCTCCATATTCTGGACTTAGTGTTCTTTCAGTCTGCTGTGTGGACTGAAAGCTGTGGACTGACAAGAGTTGAGACTCCTAGTGCTAGTCGATAAAGAGTGACTCAGACACTGAACTGCTTTCTGACACTCCCTACCTTTATGTTACTTTATATATAGTTTAAAGGAACAATGAATCCTTTAAGTGAATATATATAACTGAGCTTAGTTTAACATTGCTTTTTACCCAACATGGCACAAAGTTCACAGAAGTCAAAACTGAGGAAACAGCCTTCCCAGAAGTGAAGTGACTGTTGAAACAATATAAATAGACTTATCTGCAGACTGTATACAGAAATCTGGGGGGAAATTCAAGCCTTCATCTCTGATAAAAAAAATAAACACATGATGAATAAATAAATAAAATCCCTGGTTCCCTTGTATTTATTTTGCCTCTTTATCAGTGAAATTACAGTAAGCGCCAGAGAGGAGGAATTCAGCATTTCTCCTGATGGAGATCAGACAGATTTCCCGCCCTGCCAACAACTATAACACTCAGGTTATAACATTCCTAAACTTTAAAGTGACAACACAGAAGCCATACATACTGTGCCATTTTTCCACATTTACCACAGCTTGCACCATGTGTGCTCATAGAACGCCTCAGGCGGCATATCTCCGAGGATTTAACCAGCGGAGTGTAACACGGCCGCCTGTCAGGTCCTCCCTGTTCAGTGTTCCATCTGTGGTGATGAAGCGGCTAACTCCGTCCATGAATGAATATGCAAATCGCACGTGCCGAGCAGCGCCAATTAATCCACCTCCTGCACATTGGCATGGCAACAGCTCGCCCTGACTGTCACGCCGGAGCACCCATTTCAGTAGGCCTCTAACGCCGTTCACTTCACATACACACAGAAGCCTTAAAAAATGCATCATCATGCTTCCTATGATGTGGTGTTATCAAACGACCCGTGTTATTATAATTGCTAATAATTTATTTAACGATGCACTGAATGCTAAAGGATTGGGATGTAAATGTACATTGGCACATGGAGAAAAGCACTGGTCCTCCAATAATAACATATTCTATTAACAGACATTAACCTACAGTTACCCATACCAGTCCCTACCAAGACTGATAAGCACATATTGAGAACCTTAATATAAACTTATCGAGACTGGATTTCCTTGTCTTTTATACTTGTACTCTGTACAATGACAATACAGTTCAATCTAATCTTTAAAAAAAAGAACACAGCCACATCTGGGACCATTTTTGGTTGTCAATTTTCAGGACATTAGAACACTGGGACACATGAAACTTGGTGGGCATGTCGCCCCAATAGGCTGGTAAGGAACACAAGCTTCTGGTAGCCATGGGCCACTCGTCGTCTGCATTGGCCTCCCTGAAAGCCAGATAGGCCAAAAGCAGTTTTTTTGTCAAATAACTCGACAACTGTTGCACCCAAGATGACAGCAAGTTTGCGGTATTTTGGGCTCAAAGAGCCGCATCAACCCAGCCTGTTACGACTCATTTGTGGTGTAGCACCATCTAGTGAAAGATGTAAATGTGAAAATCTACAATATGCTGTGATGAGATGGTGCAAACTGGACACAATTGTTTGTAGGAGCCTAGGAGCACTAGGACAACCTCTGGAGACACGCTAAGATTAGTGAAATTCAGCCCATTGATGGTGCTGCTGCAAATTTAACACTTCTATATCAAGACCTATGATTACCTCCGCCAAGGAAATTATGTTTTCATCTGGGTTTGTTTGTTTGTTTGTCCGTCTGTCTGTCTCTTTGTTTACATTTTGGGAGTGATCCGTATCACCGTCTGGATCCAGGAGGTGGTTATGTTTTCGCTTGACGGAGGTCTGCTCTCTCTGAGTGCTTTTCTAGTTTTGAAATGTTGTGCATACAATTTGACATGCTGAATACAGTAACTGCCAGAGTCTTTGCATGCATGCATACCACCCATAGGGGGAACTGCAACTGATACCACTAAATAGTTGATTGGACCCCAGTGATCAATGATTGTGGATGTGTGCATGTGAATCTACAGCATTACATTAGACAAAGTATACTTTAGTATTCCCTTGATACTGTATATGTTTGTATCCACATTGTACAAGTACACTACCCGTGGTGGTCAAATTGTGCATCACTGTGTATGTACAGTACATGTACGTATTTTTGTTTGTGTGCATGCGTGTGTGTGTGTGTGTGTGTGTGTGTGTGTGTGTGTGTGTGTGTGTGTGTGTGTGTAGGTAGGTATTAAGTCACATATCTTGTTTAATTGAGACTTAATGAAGCCCAATGATCTTGATTAGCCTTTGCCCTGTTGACAACATATCCCAGTGTCCCAGCATAATTTCGCTTCAGTTCCATCCTAATAGCGTTTTTGGCAGAAATTCATCATTGTTGGCTGACAAGTACGCAAGGCGGTTTTGTTTTAAATCTTTGAAAAACAAGTAATTACGCCTGGAGTGGCAGGTAGATGGGTTCCTGGAGTAGGCAGTGCTAGCCCAAGCAGTAATTACTCTCTCAAAATGCATTTCAGAACTCCAACTCTTTAAGATACTGAAGAGTCCCATGCAAGGGCTTTGACCTTTAAGATAATGGGCACATAACCGCCATGGCTAATGTGTTTTTGAGAACATCTCAAGCATTATCAGAATAGAGCATGAATGACGCAAAACCGGTGTTGCTTAACAAGCAGAAAAAGACTGAGAATGCATCACGAGTAGTTGGTCAGACTCTCACACATTCAGTTTGATTTAATTTGTTTTGTAACTATCTAACTGCATCATCCCAGTCATTCGTTTAGGGGCAGTTATACAATTGTTAGGGGAATTTCAGAACATTGAAAGTTGCAAATGCAATGACATGAAGGCATGCTACAAAACCCATAGGTTACTCATGTGCAGCACATTATCATAACAAATCAAGAATCCTGCCGGACACAAGATGCAAACAGTGTTTTATGCCTGCTATAGACAGCACTGTGACTAACCTTACAACCCGGAAAAAGACAAAGACCAAAGAAAGAACAGTTAACAAGGAACAAACAAAGTAAGTAAATAAGAATGCAGTCAGCTGGATTCTGTCTTCATAGGTGTCTAGATTTGACTTGTGGTGTCGTATTATCGAGTGATGATGGGCCTTGTTTCCATTCTTTAATAACTCTCTCAGTCATTCATATGGAATAAGTAAATGATGATGCTTGGAATCCATCTAATAGCCTTTTAAATGTAGACAAATTATGCATCCAGTGGATGCAATGCATTAGGCATTATTAATTACTCCACACAGCAAACTTTTAAATCCCAAGGGTTCTTTATCTATTGGATATTTTTATTTTGTGTCTGATGGATAATAGCTTTTAAAGAGGGTGCATGCTGACTTGGGCTAAGTGCTTTCTTTCAATCAAAACTTGTGTAGGAAAAGAAGCAAATTCTAAAGTACATTCAAAATGGGCTTTCTGCAGTAAACGGTGCTGAAATAATTAGTATGGCTCCTTCTGTGAATAAAGACACATATTTGTAAGCTTGGTGACATGGTGAACTCTACAATATAATCTTCAATAACTGCCTGTTACACATTAATTTCTGTGACCAATCATTAATTTGTATGTCCATCCGATGGGTGCCAGCATGATGCTGAAGCTTTGAGTCCCTATTGAATTATGATCAGTCTGAGCTTTTCTACAAGGGCAACAGACTTTCAGGGTTAAATCCGCAGCTTGTGATATCTCAGGTCATTTCCCTTCCTGTGGAGAATTCACATCGGTCTCCGTTAGACCCTGGATGTGGGTGTCCATAGCCTGTCAGTCCAGTGTCGAGTGGCAGGACAAAGCCACCCCACCCCTGCAAATGAGGAAATGATTCCTGGCGCATTGATTAGATGTCACTGAGATTTGTCTGTCTCTGTCTCTGTTAGAGACAAGTGCAGCTCTGCAAGGGGGGGAAATGGATGATTCTAGAAACTCAAATGAGATGAATATAGGTCTGAGAGCATACCTCCGAGGACTCAGAATAGTCTGTACATTTAGTGATTTCCAATATGAGTAAGTTTCACATGTATATAGTACATGCATGCACATGTATAATGTATAAATATGAATGAATATGAAAAGCAATACTTTACTGTTATAAAAGACATGAATGACTGAATTCTGTAGTGAGTTGCGTCAGTACGATTTTCACCAACTCTGATTAAGCACTGAGTAAACAAACAAAGTAAAGGACTCTTCCACACTGCCTGATGGAACATCAACATATGCTGCACATAGATGTGGTAATGTATGTTTACTTGCACTGATTCACTAACAAACAGATTCTTGGCCAAATAATGACCAGATGACTCACTGGCACCAGTACGCGCTTCCTATAATTACAGGGGGTGGGTGGCTCCATCTCTCTGAACTAAAACTGCATCTTAAGGAATGAAAACGGCTGGGTTTATTAGGAAGGCAGCTGCCATCGCCGTTCTGTTATTGCCACTAAGGGCAAATGTAAACACAAGTAGTTTATTCAGTCGTCTGTGTTGCGTCAATTAGAGCACAATTTCACCTACCTGCACTGCTCACTTCTCGGTAGAAAGAATGAGCGGTTAGTTTGGCTGCTGTGAGAGAATTCAAAGGATATTCGAAACACCTGGTGCCATCTTTTCCATCAAGTGGCACAGAGCCCGAATGAGTTATATTGTGTCTGAAACATACAAGTATTGTCATGAACAACAGCACTGTAGTTTCCGATTAAAAAAAAATATTTAGTCTGAGGTGTTAGAAAAAATATGACATCTTTCTCAAGCTTACTGTGTCATTAAAAGCCATTACTGCTAAGACTATTTTGCATGAACTAACATTCTGAGTGGAACAGATGAATGTGAACTCTTCGCATTTTCCTTACCTTTTGGCCCTTATAAGAACATTACATGGGAAGTGTAGATAGATTTATCACATTTAATACCATGAAGAGTCATTCACACACACACACACACACACACATACACACACACACACACACACACACACACACACATAGCGTATGTCTGGGAGCGCTGTATATTCTTATGCTAATTTGGAATTAAAGGGCTACAGAGGTTCGCAATGAGGCTGTGGTAATAGCTTTAGTCACTTTCTTACTGTTAGCCGCCCAAGTATGAGGGGATATAATTGACACAGTGTTGGCAGTATACGTCCAAGCTGCTACGTCTCTTCCTCTGACATTTACATCTGCTGCTTTCCAGAGGCCCGGGTCACTTGGCGGAGTCGGAATCTCAGGCATTTAAGTTAAGCCTTTGGATGTGGGCTCTGCCGTCTCAACTATTCCACTCAGCATCGTGCCTCTTGCACCGCAGCAGGGGTCTCTCTAGCCTACGACACTCGCAGCCAGTGGCGGAGCCTGGCACAAGCCTGAGCCAGATGTGGGCCGCGTCCGCGCCACCTCTGCTGGAGTCAGCAGCTTTCTGGGATCCCCTCTGCTCTGCGCTCATCTATGAAAAGATGTCCTCCTTATCCTGACACACAGTGATTTCTCATATCCACTTCACATTGCCAGTCACAGTCGGCGCTCAAAGTCACATCAGTAGCAAGCAACAGGAATGTCTGATGTAATATGCTAATGCATTAAGGCCCTAGAGTACGTTTAACCATATCTCATTTGACTTGCCAAGGAATCTGCTCAATCACTTCACATCTAAAATCCCTCTGTCATCTCGAGGTAGGCTATCTTCATGGGCTTTTATCAGGTCCCTTTTCACAGATGTATTAATCAAGCACCATGCACAGGGGCGTAGCCAGAGGGGTGGCTCCGGGTGGCACAGGCCACCCTTGAGATTCAATTGGCCACCCCAGGTGCCACCCTGAAATCCTAGTCTACTATTTGTGGTTCCGTGTTGGTGGAATGAGTTGCCCAGTGCTCTCCGTTCCAGCAACAGCTTTGGATCTTTTAAGAGGGGTCTTAAGGCATATTTGTTTAATATGCACTTAGTCCTTTGAGTTTGTGATGTGTTATGGTTTGTATAATAGTATTGTTTTGTTATAATTTGTCCACTGATAGAATTTGACTTATTTTGCTATTGTCCTTAAATTTAGCCATACCATGCTTTAGTTATTATTATTATATATAATTAACTGAGTGACTTATTTGATTGCTATTCTCATTTCACTGTTTTATTTCTCATTAGGTTAGTGCTTAAAATTATTGTTTTACTGATAATATTACTATTCTCCCTTTTTGTAATTGTTCACTGTTAATTTAATTTGTATTGTTATTTATTTGCATGTCGCTTTGGACAAAGGTGTCTGCTAAATAACCATAACCATAACCATAACCATAACCATAACCATTTGCCATTAACAGTCAAAGGCGAGACCTTTCTTGATGCACTTGCAGCGCACTAGTTTGAAATATCAGAGTTCAGAAATATAAGTAATCTAGGAAACATGCTTGCAGTTATAGGCTATATGGCTTATTGTTTTTAGCAGTTTACAATAGGGCTACAGGCTACTGCTTGCGCTAACACGCAAACAAATATTTACCTATCACATCTGCCAGTGCCCATTTATCTTATCACACACACACACAACCCAGTATTGCGACTGTGGAATGACATCATAAAGGCACATTTTTATATCTGCCTATTCTACCTACTTAGCCAACACTGAGTATGTTGTATTGTAAATAGTTTACTGCCCTAATGTAATATTGACATTGTGGACATTTTACATAGCTTACTGTAGGTCAGTGTTTCTTAACTGGTGGGTCGGAACCCAAAAGTGGGTTGTGGTACTGATCTGAGTGATGCGTTGCGGTTAAAAGAAATTAAAAATCACCAATTTAAAATGCTACCTGATCAGATCTAATATTGGCCCGTTATTTTAATAAACTTTATTCATAGCCTATGTCAGTCATTGCCATGGCATGGACATAGACAATGTTTATGTGACAGGTCATGTTAGATATAATTTTAGGGAGCTAATTTGAAAAAAAGTATGCATAATTGTAAGATATCATGTTAAATGCAAATTGGCTGCAACCCTTAATACTTGAAGTAAGATAGAATATGGATTCATTTAAATTGAAGACAAAATAAGGCAGAAATCCCTGTGTGTGTGGGGTGCACATGAGAGCATAAAACCATCCAAACTAAAATGCCACATGGAAACAACGCTCCCCTGTCAAAGACAAACCTGTCGAGTAGTACTTTGAAAGGTAACATCAGCAGTTTAAGACTTCACAAATGTAATGCCAAGCATCTGCATTTTCCAAAGTAGGCCAGGCACTTTTCAGGCTACCTCACCATATTCGTTAGCCTCGCGAGCCATCCACGTACTTCCGGCCAAGGATTGCCTCCACTACGAGTCTGGCCGTGCTCCTCTGTGGAGCATTCTGCTCGGTAGAATTGTAACAGAGCGCCCCCCCCTCCAGAAAGCAGCCAATAAACGAAGAGACGGGTTGGTGGGGGCGAAAGGGGGAGGGCGCTCGTGACGATGACGTTAAATGCCTGCGCTATGTTGTTATGAGTAACTATCGCCGATTGGGTGAGAGCTGTCCAATCAATTCAAACCAGAACTGGGCGTTACTTCCCGCTTCCTGCAAGCGCTTCAGAGCAAAGAAATTCCAGACCATAATACGAAATGAAATGGTAGTATTATGGGATGGTCAGGACCAGGCTACATATTCGTAGGCCTGAACGCTGAATATGTGGTTGGTCACAACTTTATGAACATGTGAAATTGTGGCTTCCAAAACCAGACCAGTTAAACAAGTAGGCTTGGCACTTTGCTTGTCTTACCATGTAGGCTACCTCACCACATTCGTTGGCCTGAACGCTAAATATATAGTTGGTCACAACTTTCTGAACGTGTGAAATTATGGATTCCAAAACTAGACCAGTTAAGAACCACTGGCAAAAAAAAAAAAAAAAACATTTCACACCTCCACTTTGTAGGGTGACCACCTCCAGTCAGACAAAATGTGGGACAAGTAGCATGGTAAAGAGGGACAATGTGGGACAGACGTAATAACTTTAAACTTAAGATATATTGCCAGATCTAATTTACTAAGCAACATTTTTTTTAATCTACCGACATAAGATTAAGACACTACCTAGGCTAAAAGACAAAACATTAATTTCGCAACATCTCATCTTTATTGGGACTATCAAAATTGTCAGCTGTCCAAGGGACCAGGCATCATGCAGCTGAAAGAATGCACTCAGTGAATCAAATTCTTAAAACACACACAAAAAATATTAGACCCACCTAGCCTAAGTTCAACCAACTATAAGGCCTATAGTCTATAGTTGAGGCTTGCATAGAAAGTTGAACTATTTCAGTGCAAATAGGTAAACCAGAATCTTTTATGATTTGCATGTTTCTTTGATGTGTTTTTTATTATCTGCCAAGGAGGTTATTTTCATCGGGGCTTGTTTGTCTGTTTGTTTGTCTGTCTGTTGGTTCGCAAGATAGGCTAACTCAAATAGTTAAGGATGGGATTTTCAGGAAAGGTCTGAAATGACCCACGGAACAAACGATTAAATGGGAGTTATCCAGGAGGCGGTTGTGTTTTCGCTTGACCTAGGTCTGCGCTCTCGGAGTGTTTTTTTTAGTTTTGTAGGACTCACTTGCACCATGTCGCTTCACATCGTATTCTTCACCATGCCCCAGAGAAAAACTCAAATGCAAAATGCCCTCTCTGCTTCGCCGTCTATAGGTCTTTGCCAAGAGTATATGTTGCGGTCCATTCGCTGAAAGTGCATCTTCTCTTTCTCGTGGCCACACTGGCCATGGCTGCTTAACCTGACCGAGGAGCGCGCTCTCCAATTTGAGATCTTTGACAACGTTGCGGAGGCGTTCGTGCACCAGGCAACAGTTTGATTGACGTACGACTCAGCCTATCGACTACCGATTTTATTGCTCTCCTTTGAACTATTGGACATAAGTTAACACTACGCCTGTGGGCGTATCTGTGTATTTATTTTCAATTGGCCAGGGTCGAACGAAAAAGCGGGACAGATGCTCAATTTGCGTGAGGCGGGACAAAGGGTAAAATTGCTGTACAGTACAACGTAAAGCGGGACAGGTGGTCACCCTACCACTTTGGCTCAAATGGCCCAATTCCTGACCGGGTTGTTCAGAGCTGAACATGAGCTGAACTGTATTTGACATTTTATCCAATTACAAATAACTTGTCTGGGAATAAATGTGAGAGTATGGCCTTTGTCCTTCAATGTATGAGTATGGTGCTTGGTGCATGGTTTTACTCATGCATGTGTGCTAATTTAACAACTTGAGCCTGTTGCTGTTTATCTAGATGCCACCCTTGAATTATTCAGTGCCCCACTAGGGCCACCCTTGTTCTAAATCTCTAGAATCGCCACTGACCATGCAGTCTGCATTCATAGGTGCTTGATTTTATACATCCATTAAAAGGGACCTGATGAAACCCAATACCATAAAAATACAACAAATAACAATGGCAGGAGGGTTCTTTGTGCATTAACAACACATTTAAAAGGGCATGCAGGTTTTTTTCTTTAAAAGACTATTTCCTCAGATGAAAAAAGTTTACTGTGGAGTCTGGAGAAATACACAGCGATTGAAAGGGGAACCCTGAAAGACTTCTTTTCATAGCCCCTGTGAAGTTGTGTGATTTCAGCCACCTGTTGTCTTGATTGCATGGCACCTGTTCAGACGCAGAGCCCCCCATATTGTTCATCCAGAGGAGGAGCAGGTTGGCGCATTTCATGTGGGAATGGTCGTCTAGGCAACAAGAAGTAGAGGGATATTTTGTGTGTGCATAATGTGTGTTTGCGATTGTGTGTGTCACAGAGACAGAGAGAGAGAGAGAGAGAGAGAGAGAGAGAGAGAGAGAGAGAGAGGGGACAGAATGTGTCACAAGGTTTCCCTGACAGCTCTTTGCTAGCCCAATGAACAAAGCTTGGCTCAGGATAAGGCTCAGGAAGAAAACATGTACCATTGTTGCATCCTCAAGTTTATGTTTTGCCACATTTGTGCTTGAATGTGTGGCATTTAAAAAAATGTTATTCAAATCTCCCGCGATTCAGGAGGCAAGGAAACTTCCAGTTTATTAGGCTACAGCAATTTAAGGGGGGGGGGGGAGTTGGAGGCACAACATTGAGGTAAATAAAACACATAGGCCTAACTGTGATTCAGTTTGTCAAAAAATAACTGTTACGTTACACCCACATTGGTTCGATGCCGTCCAAACTGAATTAGTTCTCTTAACTTGTTTTCCAATCCTCCCAACATCCATGCGCCTGAGCATGGTTTCATGACGGCAGAAGGGAGTATGGTTCTGACTCCAACACAGGCGCAACTGTCAGCGATGTCGGTGGAGAGGTAGTCTACCTTTTATAGATGCTGAGAAATCGGTCTTTTCGGTGGATTTCTTAATTTTAGCGCGTGTTGTTTGTTTCAATGTGAGAGCGAGCGTTAGAGATGTAATCTCCAGAAAGCAAAAGGTTTGTGACGGAGAATCCATAGGCTACAGTCTAACCAAGGTTACCAAATTTGGAAATATTAATAAGGAGAGAACTACTCTTGACCACAGTGAAAGTTTTCGGGGATACGTTTGCACAGTCTATGGGAAGAAAAAGGTTACTTCGTCTACCCTAACACTTCATGGAAAGAGCGCGAAAACAATTAAATGCCATCGCTCGTGACATGACGATTGTGTTGAGTGAGTGCTGGTAGCGTCTGGAGAAGCTACAGTAAGTCTTTCCAGTTCTGGTTACCTTTTATAGCTGTCCTTTGGTCGCTACCTGTTGTTTTGTCTTATATGGAATGACTGTCGGATTGTAGAATTATTTTATGCTTCGTCAAGAAGACTGGAAGAAACTAACGGGTAAGTTTGATGCATGCGCAACAGCGCGTTGTGGAATATTGTGGACATACTGATAATATGTTCTGTCAAATGTGCCCTGAAACAAGCACATTCAGGCTAGACGTATCTGAAATTAATCTCTACAGTTTAAATGGTTATTACTCGATAAGTGGCCAATCCCTGTACGCCTTTTTAACCGGTTATACTAATCCAGGTAGTTTGTACATTTGTATCTCACAGTAGCTCATTACATGAATGTGTCATATTTACACTGTTTGTGCTCTCATTCATTTAACGACCGTATAGTATTGTAAATGTTTGATGCCTCTTCAATTATTTATCTAGCTCTCAGGCAAACATGATCATGATGTTATGCATATATGTAACCATCTATAATCACCTTGACACCATTACACATTATTGTATGGTTACATTATATTTTGGATGCTATTTACACGACCATGAAGTCATTATAAATTAAATTAGGCATAATTTTAAATTTAAACGTGGTTTAAATAGCATCACTTCAGTCCTTTCCAACTTCCCCCCTAGGCACCTCAATGCTTTTTGCTGTGGTTTTAGTGGATGGTTTATTTCATTGTAATAGCCTACCATTAGAGGTGTATTAATGAGTGGGGGGACTCCTCTCCCTACCAGTAACGGGTGTCTTCTTCGTGATCTTAAAGCCTGCTCTTCTGTCTGTTGGTTTGTACCAATATACAGACTCTACAGAGTCAGATAGACTTTTTCTCTCTCTCTCTCTCTCTCCCCCCCCCCTCTCTCTCTCTCTCTCTCTCTCCCTCTCTCTCTGTACCCCCAGTTGTGTGAGATGGCCTAACAACCATGTCTCAGCTCTACTACCGTCGCACGGACAACTCTTCATACCGGGACCGCATCCCACTGCGGATAGTCCGGGCCGAGTCGGAGCTTTCGACCCAGGAGAAGGCGTACCTGAGCGCGGTCGAGAAGGGCGACTACGCCAGCGTCAAGCAGGCACTGGAGGAGGCTGAGATCTACTTCAAGATCAACATCAACTGCATCGATCCACTGGGACGCACAGCTCTCCTCATAGGCATCGAGAATGAGAACCTCGAGATCATCGAGCTCCTGCTCAGCTACAACGTCTACGTTGGTGATGCCCTGCTTCACGCCATACGCAAGGAGGTGGTGGGGGCTGTGGAGCTGCTGCTTAACCACAAGAAGCCCAGTGGAGAGAAACAGGTATGGTGATGGATGTCGTGGGGCGAACTGGGGGATACCTGGGGGAGCATCTGTGTTTACCTGAAGCTTTTCCTGAATGAGTTTCAGTGGTGGCAGAGTGGATGTTGACAAGAAAGTTCCACTTCGTCTCTTTCATTTTTCACACATTCAGAGCAGAGACCAAAGCAGATCTGTGTCTCTGTGGAAGAAGTCGAGAGCAGCAAGCATGTCAGATATTTCTGTGTGAAAGAAATGATTGAGATTGAAGGGCTGTGTGTCAGTGTGTGAAACCAGGAAATTAGTCCATGACTGTCAAAGTCCTGTCAAAGCTTTGATGCCTTTCCCCATTTCAAACCTAGCTCTCCCAAGTTCTCCTTTCTCCTCAAAAAAGTCTATACTCAAATGATTTTTTATTTATTTCTGTACCTGCTGCTGATTTAGTCTGTGCTCTGTGAACCACACAGGCTACCGTTTTTACAAATGCCACAGGCTATGCAGGGGAATTACTCATATGTCCCCTTGGACAACCACTTCCTCCATTTGAACCCTGTTTATCACAGTCCATCGTAAACAGAACCATTTCCTGTGACTAAACCACCACAATGTGTCTTTGAAACTTGGTCTAAACTTGTCAGACAGTATGTGTGGAGGTGGTTTGTGATGGATTTTCTGAAACAGCAGGGAACGTGATATTTAACGGAGGCTGAGGAGCTAAGACGCACTCTGGATCATTAGTAGTATTTGCACAAGGGATAGTTTGTGGGCGCTGTTCTCACTCCCTGGGCCTCAAGTAGCCTCTGTGTATTTACATCCTGTTTATACTGCCTGTTTGAAATGCAAATGATCAGTTGAGTGTGCACGCCTGTAGATCACAGACAAATCTAACAGAGCATTGGGGCAGGTCAACTCACTTTGATATCCCCTGCAATGCAGCAGGGGGAACATGGGTGAACATGCACAAAAGGCTTTCACGACAGGGATATTCCAGTGTGTGTGTGTGTGTGTGTGAGAGAGTCTCTCTCTGTGTGTGTGTGTGTGTGTGTGCGTGTGCGTGTGCGTGTGCGTGTGCGTGTGCGTGTGTATGTGTGTATGTGTGTGTGTGGAGGGATGGGGGTTCTCTGCCACTTTTCTTCCACCTGCAGTAAATCTGTCGCTGCACAGATTGTCTGTGACACTTGAGATCTCACACATTTTTTCACAGGTCATCTGGTCGTGCCACAGTTTAACAGCTAACATGGTATTGCCACTTTCAATCACAGTACAGTAGTCTATTCTGCCAATCAGTCTCATGATAGTGTCTTCAGTTGGGGAGTTGGTGGAATCTCTTAGAATAAGTCAGTGAATAATGTAAGGGTCATGTAAAAAGAAAGTTTAGATATAATTGGATGGTTATTCAAATGTGAAAGCAATTGTATACATTTCCTAAAAGATTCCTGACAGGCAGCAAATGAGTCATTTTGAAGACAGGGGTAAAGAAAAAGGAAAGGACAAAATACCAGACTGGTACTGTATGTGAACATACATACAGTATCTACTGTATGTACGTGTGATGTACTGTAAGTGTGTGTATGCTTACATCACAAGCTTCTGAATCATCAGAGTCTTCTGAATATAGTAACTTCTGGCATCTGAATCATCATTATTGACCGGCGAGTTTTCACATAGATCTTTGTTTCTCTAGGTCACCGGGTACTGTCGGTACGAAAAAAAAAAAGTTGAATTCTTGCAGCCAACAGCTAGATCTGGCTCATGAACATGCCCCGATAGCACCGATAGTACTCATTGACCTTGAGAAACAAAGATCTATGTGAGAAATCACTGGAATTCTCTTTTAAGGTGAGCAGCAGTCTGTCTGTGTACTTTGGAATTCTGCCATGTGTAGTGTTGTTTGGCACCTCAGTGCATCAGAGTGAATTATACAATAATGTGTTCTGCCCCGAGACGGCAGAGGTGCTCTGACTAAGCATGGCAGACCGCCAACAGGGTATTTCAAATAAACAAGCCAGAGAAAACTGCCTGTAATGTTGCTCTTTTTTAATTACTTCCAATTAATGTTCGGTATAAAATTGAAAATTACATGAATGAAAGGGACTTTCTTTTTTATAAGGTTATATTTTCTCTTACCGAAGCCAAAGGAACCATGCTGGTGTAGATTCACAATGGTAGGAAAACTATGTGGAAAAGGAAGCAACACAGTTTATCCAAATGTCCATACGAACAATTGTATTTCGGATTTAAACCTGAAGGATGACAGTTGTAATGTGTGTGTGTGTGTGTGTGTGTGTGTGTGTGTGTGTGTGTGTGTGTGTGTTAATACTAAATGGTCTAAAGCTTCATGAAGCTTTAAGCTTTCCCCAAAGCATTTAATAACACCTCATCTTTGATGTCATCTGCACATCATTCAACCGATCTATCTATTTTCTAATTGTCTGTTTGTCTGTTTCTGCTTTTGTCTTTTGGTGTTTTTGTTTTCTTAGTCCATTTCCATAGAAAGCTTTGTAACTGCGGAAAGAACAGGCAGCAGCTTGTTCTTTTCATTTCACCTTTTTGTTGCAAAATGCACAACAAATTATATTGAGATTACTTTATTTAATCTACAATGTGAACTCCAGCTGTAGCAATCCCCTCTGCCACTTAGGAGGACTGAATAGAAAGCAAGTGTTACTCTCTCTGTCTCCTCTCCTCCTTCCCTTCCCCTGTCTCTCTCCCTCCTCCTTGATCTCATATGCACGCATGATGCTTGCTATACCTGTGTTCTGCTGCCTGCCTCTCCTGAGCAGTGCATTTAATCATAACCACCTGGCTCATGTAGCAACCGTGTTGCAACGCACTGTCTGAATGTCCGCTGTGGTGTTTGCTGTGTTATCATAAAAGGAAATCCAAGCAGAACTTGAAATTCTCATGTGTCTGTTATCTCCAGTGTTCTATTTTGGACCTCGGTAGTATTTGGACAGTGTCTTTTCGATATTTAATGTATACCACTTTGCTCAGTTTTGTCAGTGTTTATACCAATCCAACTTCTTACCACAATAGTTCTATATTTGGTTATTCCCAGAACTCAAGAATACACAAGACACACACCTGGTAAATGCCTCATCTCCATGGTCACAAACTTACATTTCAAGCATGGAGAATTCAAGTATGTTAATTATTCAAATTGAAGACATGATAAGCTATGTTATTTGCTCAAAACAGTACACCCATGGCAACAGCAGAGAGGCCCATGGTTTGACCAGTTATAGTGTACTGTAAATAGCAAACTCTAAAGTGGGTCAAGAAAAGAAAGGCTGCACCAGTTATTCTGTTGTAAAGAAATCAGTGCTGTTGAAGATCGTTACCATGCTGTCACCAGTGTGATAATAACCAAAGCCTTGGCACCATGCTTTGTAATGCACCAGGCACCTGGACAACAGTAGATTCAAGGTATACAAAGTCAATCCCTTTGTTATGGCATGTGTTTGATCACACGCAAACATCTGAAGGGCCCCCAGACCTTCGCCAAGATGGAAGGGGTCATGTCAAATTTTGAGCAAGATGGCAATGTTCTTTTTGGGGGGCTTAGTGTATGTGTTTGAAGTTGACAACCCAGCTACCACTCGTATGTAGGCCTTTGATGTAAGGCGGCTTTTCCTCTCTGTTGTCTTAATTCCCAGGTGCCTCCGGTGCTGCTGGACAAGCAGTTCTCTGACTTCACCCCGGACATAACCCCCATCATCCTGGCAGCGCACACCAACAACTATGAGATCATCAAGATGATCGTCCAGAAGGGCGTCTCCGTGCCGCAGCCGCACGAGGTGCGCTGCAACTGCGTGGAGTGCGTGTCCAGCTCGGACGTGGACAGCCTGCGGCACTCGCGCTCGCGCCTCAACATCTACAAAGCCCTGGCGTCGCCGTCCCTCGTCGCTCTGTCCAGCGAGGACCCTTTCCTCACCGCCTTCCAGCTCAGCTGGGAGCTGCAGGAGCTCAGCAAGGTGGAGAACGAGTTCAAGGCCGAGTACGAGGAGCTGTCGCGCCAGTGCAAGAAGTTCGCCAAGGATCTGCTGGACCAGACGCGCAGCTCCCGTGAGCTGGAGCTCATCCTCAACTTCCGCGACGACAACAACATGCTGCAGGACGAAAATCACAACGAGCTGGCGCGTCTCAAGCTGGCTATCAAGTACCGCCAGAAAGAGGTGAGTATAGTAGTATAGTTACACTACCACAACACCACCACTTCCGGTTACTCTAACTCTACCAGGCCTAACCACCTAGTTCCAACGTGGAACAGCTACATGGTGAGGTATTTAGTAGATGCCTTTGTCAAAAGCGACATACAAGCAACAACAATACAATAGTTACATTAACAGTAAACCATCTAAAAGTTGCAATAATAATTGTCAATTCCATTTATTAGCCTAATTAAATAACCATGTCAATTCAATATATAGCTAATGAAAATAACTAAATACCATTATATGCAAACCATAAGGTATAAGAGACGCCATAATAAACTAAGTGCATGTTGAACAGATATGCCCTTTTGAAAGATCCACAACTATCTCTGGAATGGAGAGCACTGGTCAACTCATTCCACCTTCAAGGAACCATTGAGGGAAAGAGTCTTGAATTTGACTTAGCGTTTATGGCTGTTCGACACACAACAGACGCTCATCAGAAGACTGCAGTGGGTGGTTGGGAATATACATCTTGATCATTGAATTAAGATAGCAGGGAGCAGACCCAGTCAGTGTTCTATAGGCTAAAATGAGAGATTTAAATTAAATCCTGGCCACTACAGGCAGCCAGTGGAGAGTAACTAGGAGTGGAGTTGCATGTGTTTTCTTTGGCTGATTGAAGACTAGGCGTGCTGCAGCATTCTGAATCAGTTGTAACAATCTTACTACACAAGCAGGTAGGCCAGCTAACAGTGAATTACAGTACAGTAGTCCAACTTGGGGATAACCATGGCCTGTACAAGAAGTTGTATGGAATCTTGTGTCAGATAAGGTCGGATATTCCTAATGTTGCAATTGAGGCTACATGCTCAGAGAAGTTAAGGCAGTCATCAATTACGACACCTAAGCTACTTGCCAATCTAGTTGGGCTATTTGAAGATGAGTCAAGCTGGATGTTAATCTGTTGGGGTGTAGCAGTTTTAGCTGGAAATATCAAAACCTCAGTTTTTGAGAGATTAAGCTGAAGGTGCCGATCTTTTACCAGACTCAAATATCCTAAGGCATGCAGAAATCCAAAGGGAAAGTGTTGTCTGCATAGCAATGATATTCAATTCCATGGGAGCGAATGGTCTCACCTAAGGAAATTATGTAAATAGAGAAAAGCAGGGGTCCCAAGACTGATCCTTGAGGCACACCTGTGGTGAGGTCATGATACTTTGATACTTGTCTCTGCCAAGACACACTAAAAGAATGCCATTTAAGGCAAGATTCAAACCAGTCAAGAGCTTTTCCAGAAATTTCCAATTCAGATAGTGTAGAAAGGAGAATGTCATGGTTAACAGTATCAAAGGCTGCAGATAAATCTAGTAGAATTGATACTGATGACTGAGCAGAGGACTTAGCTACTCTCAATGCTTCAGTCACAGACATAAGAGCAGGTTTTAGAGCAGGATCCAAAGGGCATGTTGTTGGATGACTTGGCTGAAGCAGTTGAGAGGCCACTTCCTCATCAAGTGGAGAGAAAGAGTCCAATGATGCCATCGTACCAACACAAGGCAAAGCCCTCCTTATGGGTTCATCATACTGAGCACTTATTCTAGCAACTTTTTCAATGACAAATGTCGTTAAGTCACCTGCTGACAGTGAAGTAGCTGATGGCATTGGTGGAGGATTGAGAAGAGACTTGAAAGTGAAATAAAGTTTTCTACTGTCAGTGGTGCTCTCAATCATGCTCTGATAGAATTCCTTTTTTTGTACAGTAAGTTTAACAGTGGATTAAAGAAGATGATAGCACAGACTGGTAGCTAGTAAGATCATTTCCATCTCTCGATCTCGATTTACACCATTTTCTCTCAGCAGCTCTAAGTTCCTTTCGTACTGACTGTTTGTGGGTGACGAGGTTTTAGAACGAGTGGGTCTTGTGGAAAGAGAACATGCTGCATTCAGACAAGATGTCAGTGTAGAGCAAAGAGTCTCTGTAGCGTCATTATTAACCTCAAGTGACGAGAATGAACTCAGAGTAGGTAAAGCAGATGTTACTAATGTTGCAAGATGGTCACTTGAGAGGCTTTTGAGGTTACGCTGGGGCAAAATTGTCTGAGGATGAGCTGCTGAGTTATCCAGGAGACGCACAGAGAATCTAATGAAATAACGATCCGATACATGCAATGGATTAACCAAAACGTTGTCTGTAGTACAGTTAGGTAACAGAATTATTTCAAGATCCTTATTGGCCTTGTGAGTAGAAGGACTGTGTACACCATGTAATATTAAATGAGTAAAGTCAAGTGAAGACGAGTTATCGAAATGAATATTAAAATCGCCAAGGATTAATTATGGGCAAGTAGCCATTGGACTAGCAGACAGACAGTAGAATGTCCAACTCATTCACAAAGTTGCCAGGTTGTCAAGGAGGACGATTAATAACCACCAACTATAATTTGTGTGACTCAGTTATCGTGATGACATGATATTCGAATCAGATGTGGTTCCGAGCAGGCAGCAACTGAGTAAACTTCCAGTCATCAGAGACAAGAAAGCCTGCCCCTTCTCCTCCTCTGCCAGATGAACGACTGGTATGCGAAAAAGCATAATTTGTTCGACAACACTGCAGATGTGGCAATATTCTCTGGCCTAATCCACATCTCTGTAAGTGCAAGCAACTGAAGTGATAAATGTGCTGTAAGGCCAGAGCAGGTCTGAAGTATGCTGCTTTATTCACTGCAGATTGGCAATTCCACAGAAAAAGTAGGACATACTAAAGCCTGCTGGACTGATGTTACTGTAAGTGCTGCCTTCCAACATTAGAAGGCTTACTTACCTGATTGGATACAGCGATATGTTGAAAGCACATTATTACAATCTTATCTTTGTCATCTTGCAGGATACAGTAGAAGTGAGTACACCTCTGTGTAATGTCACATACATATTACATGTTTTACATGTCTAACATTTTTAAACTGTCACCTTTCACAGCACTTCTTACATTACTGAAATTCTAATCTCTTATTTTTTAATACTTTGAATATCAGCTTTTATTCTCGCTAGGAGACTCAGTCCTCGGCACAGAAGATACCAATGTCGCCCACATTTCTGGAGCTGATCTGTCATCTGACATTCTTTTCAGCTGCTCTCTGCAGGAGGGGTTATGTCACTATATCTGTTTCTAAGATAGCCCTGAAGTTTTGTGTTAGATTCAAGTCACGTGACATATTTGACTTCCGTACAAACTCCTGTGTGGTGTTGGCAGTGTGCTTTGGATCGTTATCGGGATGGAATATTTCTCTTCTGCCAAGCTTCTGGAAACCAGGACGCATCTTGTCAGCCTGGATTTTGTTAAAGTCACCAAGCTGTCTATAACTGTCATCACCCCAACAGCTTTTTGCACTCAGACAACCCCCATTAATTACACTCCCAGCTTCACTGTGCTTTTACTGTGGTAGTCCTGGCCAGGTTCATGCCACACATGCTGGATTCAACACAGAATTGCAAGATTAAAACCGTTGAGGAAGCCGGAAAAAGGTTCTTGGCACAGCCTTTTGTCAGATGAGACCCAGATGAATTTGTTTGACTCCAGCATGTTTTTGGTGTGAACCAGCCTACCAGTAAATGCACCACCCCAGTGGGATAGGAGTGAGATGATATGGGGATGCAAGAGTGGGCAGTCTTGGGCAAGACAAGTTTACTTATGTGGCGTATTCCATACAAAATAAGTACCAGTACAAGATTTTTAATTCAGTGGAAGTAGATACGGTTCTTTTGGGATGCGAAATATACTGTAGGACCATAGAGCAAAAGTTCGTAAGAGAGCCCGTAATGCCGTGAAATACAGCCGTTATCAATAAAGGGAGACAGTTCCCCGTTTGAAAGTAGAGCCTCACAAAATAGACACTAGAGTACAGTGATAATGTGATACTGAACAGGGATGTATTCATTCTGTTGTATACTGCGGTTTGAATAGATGTTCCAATCTGTTGTTATCATTTTGCCAATATTATATTTCTGTGGTCCAGATCTTTATGACACATTTGCACCCTATATCCAAGTGTGTTTAGACAGTGAAGTGGAAGGAAGGTAGAATTGAGCTGTATGACGGTGTTCTTCCACCTAAGACATTCATGGCTGCGTTTTTCTGAACTTCAGTTCTTGTTTTGGGTGCTGTCACGCCACAGATGTCACCTAGCCTCCCTTGTGGCGTCAGCCATATTTAGACACTCGTTTCTTTCGAGTGCTTTAACGCCCACTGGGTCGACTTAAGCTTGTCCTCCGCGCCCGCACCGCATCTATCTGCCTCTATATCGCGTTACCGGCGTAAATGAAGCCCTTCTCCCTCACCGAGCACCTCCGCGATGCATTATCATCCAAGTGTCTCATTTTACATCTGTATCGCTTGACTGTCCTCTGATCAGCTGCACAGAGACGGTGAGCTGCCAAGAGCGGCCAGCTGTGTCACTGATGACTAACACAGATTTAGCTCAAAGACTAGCCGAGTGTGGATGAGCCAGGCAGAGAGCTGCGCTATCGTTTCCTTCACAGCTGGCAAAAAAAAAAGTCATTACATGCCTCAGCAGAGTACATTGTGGATTTTACTAATTGGTTCACAGAGTAAACAATATCATACAGAACTTGTGTGTGTGTGTGTGTTTGAGAGGTTTCAGTGGTTTGGTGTGAGACATGTTTTTTTTTATGTTCAATTTGCTCACAGTGATCTAGTTTAAAATGAACATATTGTGTTGTAAATGTTTTGATTCAGACATCCCAACAGAGTAATATTATGTGATACCATACGTTCCATTATCTGGTTTGGTTAGGTTGATTGCTTTTGTCTGCTTGGGCAGTGAACTCAGAGAATTATACATTAATCATCTGCCTGAATTGTTACAACTCGTCACTTCGCGTAATCCTAATGGTGTGTGACAGTTTGCTGTTCATGATGGGTCAGACCTATATTTGGATGTTCGATTCATTTGAATTAATTGGACTTGCGAGCGCCATATTGAAATGATTCCACTGATGCCCTGATAAATGGAGAGTGACAGCCACATGTTGAGTGTCTATACTAATTCAGGCAGCTCACTGGCAAGCTGTTTGGTAGAGATAATATATCTAGATCATATATTTTATGTCACCACAACACATATTTTTTTTATAAAGAATAGGGTTTGTGTGTATATGAATATGGTGTTGTTGTCCAATCCCTACAATAATGAATTGAAGCACCTCGGTTCGCTTGACTCTAGATGCATTATTCATGATTGTATATCCTTTAAATTGTATACACCCTCATCATCTTGAACAAGTAGATATCGTTTGTAATATCAAAGCAGTGACTCATCTTTGCATCTTCCTACATCTCATATTTGAAGTCCCATGCTTAATGGCTATTAAAAAGAAGTCTCCCCAGCCCACACATTTATGTAGATACAACACCACACACACACACACACACACACACACACACACACACACACACAAAGTGTCCAGCTTAGTGATCAGTCACACAGTTTTTTTTTTAGTTTGTTGTTTTTTTCTATTATTATTATTTTAAAGAGAGAACAAGATCAAATACCTCCAATTATTTCTACTCACGGAGGTCACCAAAAGTCACAGCCTGCCTCAAAAATGCCATTCATCTAGAGAGCAAACAGGCCTCTTTTTCCTCAGCTCTTAGAACATCCATGAGCCAGGAAGATTATGACCCCAATTAAAGTGAAGACGGCATAGGGGACGATAAGGGCTTTGGAGGTGTGCAGATGAGATCAAATTCGTCTGGCACCGGCTGAAAGCACGTCAGAGCCCATTCCATCTCCATCTCTCTCTCTCTCTATTAATGAGATCACCAGCACGCAAGATAAGCATCTCTAACTGTTGAGACCTGCTGTGAAATTAGAGGCTGCTGCTTCTGTTCAAAGCAGTTAGAGAGTGTAGGCTGGTGTTTTCAGCGTGTGAAATAAGGAGCCCATATGTGTAAATGTATCACCTCTATCAATAGCTTTATGTATTTAATTATTTTGAGAGACCAATTTCCGTTTTCCATAAAAACAGTATGTTATTGGATTTGTAGAACTTAGTGAAAGCATGTCACAGACTTCTTGAGTGTCTGTGTGTAATATCATGTATTTAGCTGCATAATTACAGTTTTACAAGGTTTTTGACATTAAAGCTTCTACTTCTTGATGAAGGCCTAGTGCCGAAACGTCCACACATTAATCAAGCAAAAGTGGTGATTCTACTGTAAAGCAGCAGTGTTGCGCTTTTCCCGTACTTCTTAAAGATGTTAATGCATCTCTATGGAAGCAAAATTCGAACAGTTCCTGTCTGCTTAAAGAGGCGCGTCGCAAAGACGTCATAGTGGGATATCGATCTCTGTCAGATTGGCAAGCAGTTCAGTTCGAATGTAATGTAGGTCTGCTTAAAGGGGGATTTAGCCCCCCTCTCCCTTGCAAAGACAGAACGCGATCGAACGTTTGCGCCTCTCGCTCCGCTTTAACCCTCTCTGTTTAGACATTGGTGTGTTGCAGTCAGATGTCTTGTGAATGGAGACATGATGACTTATCATGTAGAGCTGTGGTGGTGATCTCAAGTAGCTAATTGTCAGCTCTCGCAGAAACTTCCCAGAGACCACGACATCCATGTAGAAGAAGTCCCTTCATGGTGCAACATGAAGTCCTTAATCACCTTTCTCAGATTAACGTCACACTTCTCGAAAGTCACCGGGCTAATTGTGCCATGACTTCCTGGCCAAATTCCCAGTGTTAGTGGCGAAAAAAACAGCCAGCCACATGAGATGCAGTTATCTCGGCCTGATGAGGAACACTTAAAGTTGTCTTGGCACTGACATCATTGCCCGGCGAACGTTGCCCCTGCGGAAATGAGGATGCATTTGCGCATAATTTGGTTTGCAAAGGGTGGGGATTGATTTCCTCCCAGGGCTGTGTCAGGCGAATCCCGTAGGGAGTGAAGAACACACACACACACACACACACACACACACACACACACACACACACACAGGGCAAGAGAGAGAGGGAGAGAGAGAGAGAACATGCATTTGTTGAGTTTTCTCTCCCTTTCTCTCTTCGTTGCACCTCCCTTACCAGAGAAACACTCACACACGTTTCCTAGCCTTTTAGGTTATCCGTTGAAGAGAACACACACACACACACACACACACACACACACACACACACACACACACACACGCACACACAGAGAGAGCGAGCGAGAGAGAGAGAGAACATGCATTTATTGAGATCCAATCATATTCTCTCTTCCTTGGAAAGGGAAGTTTTCTCTCCTTTTCTCTCTTCGTTGCACCTCCCTTATCAGAGAAGCACTCACACACGTTTCCCAGTAGTAGCCGTTTAGGTTATCCGTTGCATTTCTTGCCAAAAATTGCTGTCAAGAAACAGATGGACACAGGCAGGAGGAAATTTCCAGCTCCCCAAAGACTTGCTCGTACAAGCCAAGTAATAAGACTCCCCTACTCCCTTATCCGCCCTGTTGTCACTTTGACACATTGGCCACTAATGGTGTGGTGCACCCATGTCTCCTCACTGTCCGCACGTTTGTGCTCAGAAGTCCAGCGCTGATGAGACACAACTGGTGGGCCAGCGTGGGGGCGTCTGGTGCCCATAACTCACAGCTTAAAGAGGCGCAGACTCCATCAGGAGGCCAATAAGTCGGACTGCTCTGCCTATTGACTGGCTTGCTTGCTTGCTTGCTTGCTTTTCCCTGAGCTGGTGGTGATGGCCGATGTGACTCTGAGGCTGACAGTCTGTTTCACCGAATGCCTGTAATCAAACAATCAGATGGTTGGCCTTAAATAAGCACTTGAGGCCTGTGGCGTAAATGGCACACAATCAGCCTCTGTTTGTCCCCTGCCACATGACTCGTAATGAGAGAACGCCTGGGCCGGACTGTTTTATTGGTCACTATTTGAAAGGGGGTTCGCTGTGTTTTTTTTTGTTGTTGTTGCATATACTGCATATACTTAGCCTGGCTAACGCCTCCCACTTCTCAAATGAGACGTGGTCTGGCAACCAGACGTTCATTTTCTCGTATTTGAAAAAATGCCCAGATCCGTTCATTGGGCGCCATCGGATGTCTATCAAATGCGCATAGCTCACCCAACTCGTTCGTATGCAACGCTAAGGGCTGCCGTAAATCCTTTGGCGTCGAATGTAGACGCAAGAGGGCAACGGAAACTTCTCGGATGTTCTGTGATTGGTTCGCCAACATCAGGCGAACATTAGGGCGTTAGTTTCCAGACTGGCTTAGCAGCGGGATTGAAATCACCGCGCAAGGCAGTATGGGAAAACCCAGGCTAGCATATACTGCTACTTGCATTTTGTCTTATCCCTTCCCACTGTATCTCTTTTTCTGTATCTCCCCCAGCCCTGATTGCTCTCTTCATTTTTCTCTCCAGACCATTGACTGAGTTTCTGTTAAATGTCTACACCCTCTCTATTTCCCTTCACTCTTTCTCCTTCCTCCTCCACTTCCATTCTTCTATCTGTTCATCAGCTACTCCATCCTTTCTCTCTCTCTATTTCCTTCTCTCTCTCTCTCTCCCTCTCTCTCTCTCTCTCTCCCTCTAATTATTATTAAATTAAATGGAAAGTTCAGTTGAAAGCTTTACCAGCGTGATTGTTGAGATGCGATCTTGCCAAAGAATAAAGAACAATAAAACAGTGCATTAACTTGTAATATATCATCTCTCATTCTAACATCTCTCTCTCTCTCTCTCTCTCTCTCTCTCTCTCTCTCCCTCCGTAGTTTGTGGCCCAGCCTAACTGCCAGCAGCTGTTGGCATCGCGCTGGTACGACGAGTTCCCCGGCTGGCGGCGGCGCCACTGGGCGGGCAAGTTCCTGACCAGCATCTTCATCGGCCTCCTCTTCCCCCTCTTCTCCATCTGCTACCTGGTGATGCCCAAGAGTCGCTACGGCCTCTTCATCCGCAAGCCCTTCATCAAGTTCATTTGCCACACGGCCTCCTACCTCACCTTCCTCTTCCTCCTGCTCCTCGCCTCCCAGCGAATCGTCTCCTACACCGACCCCAACCGACAGGGCCCAGTGCCCACCACGGTGGAGTGGATGATCCTGCCCTGGGTGGTGGGTAAGTGTTTAAGTGGGAGACAGTGTTTATTAAGTGTTTATTAAATATATATTAAGTATATATCCTTATATCCTTATATTAGTTAACTACTTATATTAAGGAGTTTGTTCCAACTATTGTGTCCTCACCCTCACTAAGAATGAGCAGAGGAATTTTAAATGATCTTTTTTAGTCCAAGTCACTCTCAGGAAAGTGTTTATTAGGAGAAATGGTCATCTTTCATTAAGTGAAAGTGAGTGTTTTAGTGTTCTACCTTGACCAGACAGGTTTGCTAATTGTGATTCATCATTTGGTTTATTATGTTGACACATTACATATGCATACTCAGGGTAGTAAAGCCCACTACCACTAACAGGTTCCTGTCACCTGTATGTAGTCAAGTAAATGCATCGTTCTTTGTCAATGAAGCTTCTTAATGAGAATGGATCACATACAGCACACTGAAGGCTCTTAAGCCAGCTCATTTATGTCTGCTGGAGCTTCAGCTGTGTTGTAATGACATCTTCTGTTATATTCTGCTCCTTACATGCTCACTGTGACACTGAATATCTTGTTTGTCCAATAATAAGAATTTTGACACACCCATCCACGTCCATGTAGACACTAATTGTATTAACAATAGCAGCGGCTACGACACACCTGGCTCCAGCGGAAATAAATGAGCTGGCTTACAAGCTTCCCGTGCATATGGTCCACTGCTGTGCCAAACACTCCGTTGAGAATAATCAAAAATGATGACCATATGCAAATGTGTCGCCTGTGTTTTCTAGTATTACTGCTGCTCTCTACTCCCTCCCTCCACCAATCACTAAACATCTACGTACTGTAGCCTTTGATCACCCATAGAAGTACATGGCTGATGGTATGTTTCCCTTCACTCTGTCTTGTCTTCCTGGAGGTTTCATATGGACAGAGATAAAGCAGATGTGGGATGGGGGCTTTCACGACTACATTCACGACTGGTGGAACCTCATGGACTTTGTTATGAACTCCCTCTACTTGGCAACCATATCTCTGAAGATTGTGGCCTACGTGAGGGTAAGGAGGCTGTTTCAAGTTCATTGCAGTGTGATGGGACACACACACACACAAGGAATTTGCAAGCTTTTTTGCTTCACTTCAACTTTCACTTCAAATGAATGTTTTCTGAAGATGAAAAGTCTGTTTTATATTAAAGCATCTGAGGGAAATGATGAAGTATGTCGCCTCCATGGGTTTATCAGCAGTTCATCAGCTATTTATCAAGGTTCAAGTGCACTTTTGAGGGGAATCAAATAAGCAATACTATATGACATTTATTTTCATGTTATTTTATATATATTTTGTTGCAAAAAAAATTGTCTTGTCATGTAGTAATACTTGGTTGAGTTGTTCTCTGTGGGTACGCAATCCATGACCTGGATGTCCTAAGCTGAGGCATTCTACTTTGTCTGTCTGTCTTTCTATCTTTCTTTCTTTAACCCTTAGTGGCCGATGAATGCAGATTGCGTCCAAATTCACACCCCTCCTTCTCAGTTGAATTGCTCACGGAGTACTGGTCATAAAGATAGCACACTCATATCATGTGTAAGAGTGGAACCTAAGCTTCCCAATGATATTAGTCTGCTGTGATAAACGGCTCACAAGAAAAATTAACAATGCATTTGCATGAAATTTAATCATATTTACATTCTGCACACAGAACTTCCTTTCCATATCAAATAATGAAAAGTTGGTGATGGCTTGCACAGATCAAATTTTATTTTGGCTACACGACATCTGCACATGTGCAAGCACAGCTTACTTCAGGCCACAGAGGAAGAGGAGTATAAGACATCCAATGGTCTTCATCCAATGGTTCAGTGACAAGACTTCAGTGACTAAAACATTAAATGTATAATGTCATGTCAGGACATATATTGTAAATTGCTAAGCCATAGAGTATCCCACCATCATGTTTCTTATATTGCCCGATTCCAGACAATCCCATCTACAGTACACCAACACGAGTGTTGAATGATTTCTCCTTGATATAAAGGCTGACATACAGTAAGACATATGCAAATATTTTCACATCATACTTTCCCAGGTATACTGTAGGTAGCCCAGACAGCCCTGGGGAAAAAAAAAACAAGAAATGGCATTTATAGCTGGCCCTTACAATGACCAAGATAAAGGCAGTGAAATGACACTGAAAGCAGCCTAGGGCTCAGAGGGTCAACTTGTGTTGATGCCTTCCCTCCATCCTTCCTTCCTTCCTCTCTTCTTCCCCTCTGCCGTCCCTCCCGCAGTACAGCGGCGTGAAGGAGCGCGGCAAGTGGGAGATGTGGCACCCCACGCTGGTGGCCGAGGCGCTGTTCGCCATCGCCAACATCTTCAGCTCGCTGCGCCTCATCTCGCTCTTCACGGCCAACTCGCACCTGGGCCCGCTGCAGATCTCGCTGGGCCGCATGCTGCTGGACATCCTCAAGTTCCTCTTCATCTACTGCCTGGTGCTGCTGGCCTTCGCCAACGGCCTCAACCAGCTCTACTTCTACTACGAGTTCAAGGACGGCTACGACGGCTGCAAGGGCATCCGCTGCGAGCGGCAGAACAACGCGTTCTCCACGTGAGTCTGCAGGCCCAGGGTTCGGTTCCATCGCATCGGGGGCGCCTGGGAGTGATTTATGTTTTCCAGATTTTTGGAGATTTGTGCTGACCGTTCAGCAAACATTGCAAAACATGCTGTGTGTCTGGATGTGTTGTGTAAAGTGGAAAATAAGACTAGCTGACACAGAATAAGAAAGGAAGCCACTACTCAAGCCTTGTTTTATATATTAAACATACAGGCATCCATGCATCACAAGAAATGTTTGACTATAAGTTTAAATTAATGTAATTAAAATTGAAGTATTAGTGAACATCCTATATAATATGACATGTGGGCCAAATTTAATTATTTAATACAAGGTTATGGGGATGATAGAGGAAGAAATATGAAGTGCAAGTAAGCATGTGAAGAATAGAATATAATCTTTATTGTCCATTCACATGGAAATTCATCTTTGGCTTCACTGTCTGACACCTGGTACATGCACACAAGATTTCACAACGAATAGCAACAACCACTGCAGTAGTGTTAACATATTGTTGTAAGCTGTTCAGACTCAGCTGGTGACAGATTATGTGATATACAGTGAAGCTATCAAAGGCTGCATGTGGACAACATCTTGAACTTTAGCACCTCCAAACCTACTGAAGCAGATGAGGGCGGATTGATCTTGATGGTTTATTGGTCATCTCTCCTAGGCTGTTCGAGACACTCCAGTCCCTGTTCTGGTCCATATTTGGTTTGATCAGCTTGTATGTTACCAATGTCCAACCTGACCATGTGTTCACGGAGTTCGTGGGGGCCACCATGTTTGGCACATACAATATCATCTCGTTGGTGGTGTTACTCAACATGCTCATTGCAATGATGAACAACTCCTACCAGCACATTGCCGTAAGTGAAACCACTTTAACAGTATGCACAGTGCATGTACTGTACACTGCATCTGAATCATTTCAATGTGGATGTCATTTTACTTTGCTCAAGGCTAGCAAGAGATTTCATTAAAATTCATTACAATAATTGTAATTGTATTTCTGCATTGAGGGTCTCACAGGGTATCACAGGCTAAAAAGGACAATAAATCTAGATCCCTGTCAGTGTCAAAATGGAAATTCTTGCTCAAGCAGTGCTTTCTTTAATCTCTTCTTAGCTCACTTCACCTGTAGGATGTGGTTATGTCCAATTCTTAAGCCTGCTGCGCCTTCTGCTGTAGGATCATGCCGACATTGAGTGGAAATTTGCTCGAACCAAGCTGTGGATGAGCTACTTTGAAGAGGGGGGCACGTTGCCGCCCCCCTTCAACATCATCCCCAGCCCCAAATCTGCCTGGTACTTCATCCAGTGGATCAGGCGGAACATCTTCAAGAAGAGGGATAAACTGACAGAGACATTTGGATCCTTGGGGGTGAGGCTATGAACAACAAGCCTTTTTTCCTTTGATTTTATGGTTTCATGGACCAGTTAGGTAACAACAAAAACTAATCAGTTGATTTAATCACCACGTGCATTGTAGGGAACTGCTGTGACATGGTCACATTGCCTCTTAAACTGAATCCTAATTAATGGAATTCGTTTGTAGTCAGAATAGCATGACGGTTAGTATTTGTCTGGGTTTTTATTTTTTCCTTCTTTAGCAGGAGAACAGAATGCATAGTCATGCCCATCTTATTACATTTACTGAACTTAACTTCTAAGTTTGTATTTGCATTTCTCTTCAGCGGAAAGCTGCAGAAAATGTCAGAATAAAGCACCAGTATCAGGTAATGATATCAAGATGTTTTCCTCTAAGTACATACAGTAGTTGGTAAGGAAAAGAATGTGCCTTGACTAACCATAAATGGTAACATGAACACAATGACCTCTGTACTCATCACAGGAAGTCTTGAGAAGCTTGGTGAAACGGTATGTGGCAGCCATGATCAGAGACGCAAAGACTGAAGAAGGCCTGACAGAGGAAAACTTTAAGGTGAGCTTACTTTCTGTCTAATGTGACTCATTTGAGACATATTATATTAATTCATAAATATTATATTAATTATATTAATATAATATGTAACACTAGTTATACCACTGCTTTACCTGCTTGGTTAAGTTTCTTACTGCAGTGTGTGTTTTAGAATGTCCATAAACTAAACTATATATTTACGCAGCTAAGTAGTAATTTGATTTTTTTTTTTACTGCATTGTGTTTGCATTGCTAATTTGTTGAGTTGAAATTCATTCTTATGTTGTGAAAGAGTTAAAAATTAGCGATGGGAAGTATAGAGAACAGCAACATTATGTCTGAGATAGCTTTTAGCACGTGACGAGGGCTCAGGAGAATCATAGGATTTGCTAGCTTGGTAGTGACAGATATGGAAATAATGATTTGGCTTTGGTCCTAAAAATTCTCCATTCAGAACTAGTAACGACAGTTTGCCTGTAGGTTGAGAAATAAGTCAATGTGTGGCAGAAAGAAGTAGTTCTACAGTCAGTTTTGTTAACAAAATTGGACTTTATATCAGCAGATTATTAACACAAATGTGGCAACAGTGGTATAAACGGGATAATGGACTTAACGTTTTTCAGGTAGCAGAAGTTCCTGCACTTCAAGCTTCACATGGTGGCCTTATCTTCGATCTGCATTTCACCTCGGATGTGCATTAACTTCTGCTACTCGAGCGTCATGAGGGTCATTCATTATTCCTTACGCAATTAACAACAAAATATTTAAAATACATTTAGAAAAAGTGATGCAGTGTAGAACCATCTTGTCTCCATAGATGAACAATTGAAGCTTCTTCAAAGAACCTTCTGGTGAAGAACACTTCTGCCTATTTTGGTTATGGCCTGTCAGCAGATAATAATCTTCCGTTAAAATACAGGAAACACCTTGCACATTACTATGCAAACCTTTAGCCTTTAATTAAACTATTAGTCGTGTAGCGTTCTTCAGGGAAGAAGCCTCTACAGATCAACTCGCTGTGTTCCCCTTAGGAGCTGAAGCAGGACATCTCCAGCTTTCGCTATGAGGTGCTGGGCATGATGAAGGGCAATCGGAGCTGTGTGCCGGCCCTGAGCCCCCGAGAGGCCGCCTGCAGCTTCAGCCATCCGGACCACCTGCTTCCCTACGCCTTGCCCCCAGCCGCCCTGGGACCCAGCTCCCCGACAGCCAAGCTCAACCTGTACGAGGTCACCACTATTCTGCAGCACCACCACCATCACCACGGCCCGGATGCGGGAGAGCCCGTTAGCAACCTGGCTAACGGCACGGCTAACCCCCCGTGGAACGAGACGTGCTCGTCTTCCGAGGCCCTGTGCTCTGCCGCCTGCGGGCCCGCTTCCTCCTCTTCCTCCTCTTCCTCCGCTTCCTCCCGAGAGCGCACATCCAGAAAAGACTTCCCCAAGGACATCTCCAACTTTGGACTGTTCCAGAAGAGTCAAGGCAAGAAGCGTGCCCAGTGCCCTAGCCAAAGTAGCATTTACTCACTGTCTGAAGAGGCGGACGAGTTGGACAGGGAGAAGACAGATGAAAAAGGTGGGGAAGAACAGGAGGAGGTGGAGGAGGAGGAGGAGGAGGAGGAGGATGACGCAGAGGGAGATGAAGAGACACAGCCCCTGCCTATCCAGGAGGAAAGAGAGAAGAACAAACGGATGAGCAGAGAGGAGGAGGCACAGGAAGCGGAGGAAGATAATGATGATGGGATGAAAGGAGCAATGAGGGAGAAAGAGAAACTTACCCGTTCTTGAGGAAGCTGCAGGAGGGATCAGAAAACTCCCCCTGTGGATGGAATAGAACTCGGCAGGAGCGGAGGAACAAATTGGAAGTTTTTGGAAGGGCACGGGTGGACATGGGATACACCACTGGAAATGGCACAACCTTTTGAGGAGGCAGACCTGGAAGGTTGTGCTTTTATTGTCTCAGGGAATTGTGTAAAGTTGTATTCTTGAGTATGGAGCATAAGATATCTAGGATGCCCAAAATGCCACTCGTCATAGGAACTATGTTCTGAGGGAGTAGTGCACAAACGAACGAAAGTGGTCAGAATATCAGAGAATGTACTCTTCAAGGTGTCAACCATTCCGAGCAATAGCTACTGTGAACTTTCCACAAACCCTGTACTTTGCTGCCCCTGCTGGACGCCGCTCTTTTTGCACAACAGCATGCCTGAATAATGACCCCCTTCAGACTCAATCAAAAGGGGCGCAGAAGCCGTTTTGATCTCAGAGGCAAATCCAATTAGGACTCTCTTGGAGCTGCTGTGTGACATGGTGGCCACGGAATACGACCTTGCCCACATCTAACCCTGTTAAAGTTTGCCTGCGTCATTTCTTCCTTATTGTCAGGCCATGAGTTTCCGATGATCAAATGATAAGTAGGACTTCTATGATTTCCTGATAATGTCTATGCAAAAGGATTAGATTTCCATAACTGGCTTCAGTAGCTACTGGAAGAAAACCACAGATTGCTCTCTCGTTAACCTCTTTGCAGGTATTAATATCAATTCAAGCTCTTAGAATTTCTTCATAATACTCCTCTGTTATTGGAAATGTAGTGTGCTTATAAGTAAGAAAATTAACAGATAATGTATTTGTATAGCTATATATGTATAATTATATAGCTTTGATTTCAGACTGTTAAAACGCTGAATTCTATAAGCCGTTCCAGTTGTTCTAAAGATTTTATAATGTAAGTTAAAGTGGATGCAAATTGGTCAACTCATCAAGTCAATCAAATGAATCAATAAACGATAGATGTACAACCATATGCATGCCTATAAATAAAACACACATTGATTTAAGTTAATCTGTTAACGGTATTCATGGTATTGCACATTAACAATAGACATGGTCTTAAAGCTAAAGAGTTTTTTGTACCTTAAAAATCATGTTTTTAAAATAATTTCACTGGTTCATCAACTCGTAACAGGGTGAATGGCACTTCTGCATTTGCTTCGCGGCCCTCTGTTGGCTATAGCTGCACCATATACTGTAAGTTTACCAGATCGGGTAGCGGATCTGTAGTTCGATGGAATGAGAAACTACAAATTCGACTTGCAACATACTCTACATTGTCTGTGGACATTGTTATTTGCTGGATATACACAAATAGCGTGCTTGCGACGGCAGAAAAGTGCTTTAGTGTTGCTTTGAAGTGCCCCCTGAAAACCCCCTGAACCATTAACCAATTACAATCTCCATTTTATGTCAGAAGAAAGCTAGCAGAACGCAGGTCAGGTGGGAACCCAAACAGCATTGTGGTGTAGTGTAATGTTGCCAACGACACCCCAATGACTGGTGTTGGATAAAATGTTTTGGCAAATGTGCAAATATGAACGAGGTTTAATTACCAAATCTTCAGGCAAGAGTCTGAGTGTGTTCAACACAGCAGCAGCTTACTAGATGACTGTTTCGCTTTCATCGCCCCCACATGTGAATTATGACAGCCCCATTAGATCGTGTGATATCAAGTGTCACAGATATACTGTATGTTCCTTTAAACATACCTGCAAGGGCACACTGTACTTGCACCTGCTTTTAATACCTTGCCACATACCTTGCCTACTCTCCCCTTCCTTAAAAGTGCAGCGACAGAAGCAACCTGGCTGAAGAACCTGTCATTTGCGGGCTTTGTTTCCATGGCAACGCAAAGTTGGAAAAAGTTCAGTCTTAATTGCTGCATTTCAGCGGCCTCTTGCACAGCGCACTGCGAAGACCCCATGCTGCTATCAATTAAGTGTGAACAAAACCTAAATGGCTTCACTAGACCATGAAGAGAAAAGGTCCGTTTGATACAATCCTTATCATACTTCAATTAGCGATAAATACTCAATAGGGCTGTCTTAGAGAAGTAGAAAATGACTGTAATAAATACAGTGATACCCACTCCAGTAAAGTTTCATTTCCATGCACTATGTTTTTTTACTCAGATAAGACAATCTGTGTAGAACTAGAGATGTGAATCTCACTGTGTCAACTCTCTAAAGTGATGCTACAAGATTTCTGTTGAGGTGATGAAAGCGATAAACTAGAGCATGTGGTGAAATGTTCCTCTCCCTCTCTTCCACACTGTGAGTTGAATGCACTGAGATGTGATGTTCTCTCTGCATATGATAAGCATGCTAGCTGTGAAGACATGCTGTTGATGTTTCTCACCCAGTTTACCTGCTGCTGTCAAACTAACTGCTGTCGTTATTGCTAGACAGCCCTGACAATGTTCTCCATTTTCTATAAAAGAAGTACTGCTGCGCCACATCTTCATCATCAACAAGAGTGAGACAAGTCTAGCCACATGAAGAGATGTTTTAACGCTTTTTTCTTCTACTTTTACTTTTGTTACTTTTGTTGGCGATACGCTGCAGTGGGAATGGACATCTTGTCCACATTACGAGTCCATACTGCAATGGTATTTACAACCAAACCTTCTCCTTCCCAAAAACACGCCATGGCACTCAATCATGACAGTCAGAATCCAAAACTCCGTGGCCATAAAACATACAACACAGCGGTGGATGGAGAGAAAACAAGGACAGAGCGATTGAGTGAGCGAGAAATGAAGAGGTCACAGCCCTGCAGATGTGCACACGGAACACTTAGTTCCCCGTTGTGCCACGTTCAAGGCCCGTGACAGTCGGCCTAGTTTGTTTACTCACAACAAGGATAATTATTGATAGACACTGTGATCAAACAAACTCACACATCGATGCTTTCTCTTCTCACCACAGAGAAATCATACCCATAATGTGTATACACAATTTTACAAACAAATAATAATTAAAAAAAATTGTTTACTCTGGCATTATATAGCGACTAAATCAACAGCAAAACAATCATGAACAGCACACAAAATATATCTGAAAATACTTCATGTCGGTGATATATCTATAGCAACCATAGATCTTTATATGATATATTTCAACACATTATGGGCCATCATGTCAAATATCAAGTGTCTGTAAGCCCAAAGATGAGGTCTCACCTTTTCAGGCACTGAAGCCTCTGCTCAGCCTCTGTATGTGGTACAGTTAAATCACATGCTCTCTATCCAGTCCTTCCGTCTCATAAGCTCTTGCTGCTTATGCCAGATCTGCTATGGCACAGGCCCAGTTTCAATATCAGAAACACATGAGAAGAATTACCGCTGATGCAGACAGCATGTCTTAGATTAAATTTGGGATACTTTTCCACTTTATTAAGCTACCTTACGATTAGCCTTTATTTTTCATGAGACTTAGCCATGCCAGTGAAAAACTGTGGCTTCTCAAGTACACTTAGCATATTCAGCGGGGTAGTCTGTGAGAAACATAAGTGGATTGAAATGGGAAGAGTGGGTGTGAATGTTTCAGACAAGCATATTGTTTCATGTTACACTTTTTTTTTTTGTAATCTTCTGATTTTGTCAAATGCGTCCGTAACAAAAAGCAATGCAATTTCATGTCATCACTTTTCTCTCACATTTTTGAGCCAGTGCAGATTGCAATGTCTTATAACCGTACTTACTTGAAAATAATTATGCTGCTGTTATGACATTGATTATGTAAAGGTTATGCCAAACTAGTTCTAGTATGATGATGATTCTGATTGTATGATCGCTGTTATAACTTATTGCTATACATGGATGTATAGAATCCATGGTGATGTGTCCCATATATCACAAATCCCAGGTGAAAATAAGATATGTAACCTTTCTGAGAGACCAGAACGACTCCCCTGAGTCCTGACTGCCAGGCCCTCAACAAACATCTCCTCCTCTCTCTGCAGCAGTGTTACCTCTATTTTACCACTAGAGGGCGCACTAAACACATCAGTGGTCCTGGTCATGTGTGTGTGTGTGTGTGTGTGCGTGTGTGTGTGTGTGTGTGTGTGTGTGTGCATGTGCGCACGTGTGTGTGTGTGCGTGTGTGTGTGGTGTGTGTGTGTGTGTGTGCATGTGCGCACGTGTGTGTGTGTGTGTGTGTGTGTGTGTGTGTGTGTGTGTGTGTGTGCATGTGTGTGTGTGTGTGTGTTTGTGTGTGTGTGTGTGTTTGTTTGTTTGTGTACACAATCTGTCTGTGTGTATTTATGTGTTTGTTTGTTTATGTGTGTGCGTTTGTGTGTGTGTGTGTTACTGTAATTATAAGATGAAAGGAGGATCACAGATGAGGATTTTGGATCCATCTCCCACTCATCTGATTTGAGTTTGTCTGCCTCTCTATCTGGACAGCATCTCTTGTGTTACGTAAATTATTTATGGTCTACCCTCTGTAATTTCAGCTCACTCATGAGGAATTACTTTTTTTGTTTGCATCTTTTCACTGAAATGCCATTCACTTCAATTCAAGGCTGAATTGTTAACCATGAGATGATTCATTTTTTGCCACAAACCTCAAAGCAGATGTGTCAAGCTGTCTCAGGTCTTCCACGGTGATCGATCACCACTGGATCTATTTTTAATCTATATTGAGATGTCAATAATGTGGTTGCTGTAGTTTTTTTTTGCAAACTGTTTGTAAAACACTCATTATGACCTCAGAGTAATAAGGGGAAAATGAGAAGACTGCAATCTAAAGCAGAACAGTGTACCCCCCCCCCCACACACACACACACACACACCACCACCACTACCACTGCCTAACATACTTGCACGAACATACCCTCTCACACACACACACGCACACACACACACACACACACACACACACTCCCTCTCACTCACTCCTTCCTTGCCTCTCTCTCCTCCACATCCAAATGACTCACTTTTTTTTCCCGGTTTCATGGTGTAGAAAACGCATTGGTGTTGAGAGCCAGGGGGAGTGGGATATGGGAAGAGAGGAAGGGGGAGGAGAGGAGAGGAGAGGAGAGGGGGCTGGTTAAGGCATCTGACAGACACTTTTGCCAATCTCCCTCTTTGGAGAGACCCATAGTATATAAGCACGCTCCCTGCACACTGCAGTCCATTTCATTCTCCTTGGGTCCAGTCAGCAGGGGAAAGAGAGGATGAAGCTCCTGTTCGCAGCCGCCTTCGCACTGTTTGTGCTGTCCACCTTTGATCAGGCGGACTCCTCAGCCTATGATAAAATTGTGGCCCACAGCCGCATCAGGGCCAAGAAGGAGGGGTAAGGCTTTCATAATTGCTAACTTTTTTTAATAAGAAAGAGAGAGAGAAAAAAAGAAAGTTGATAGTTGAGGTTGACTTTTCTGTAAGCTTTGTGTTCATGAGGAAATGTAGTAGTTGACACCTGTGGGATAATGCATACGCATGACAACTGCGTACACATGTA